>NC_089761.1:67930664-67935664 GCF_040412425.1 Macrobrachium rosenbergii
GACCTGGCTAAATTATTCTGAAAACACAAATATCAGTCAAACAAAAATAAGGACCAAAACCTTAATAGATTAACCTTAACTTAGTCTAGGTCACCACTCATACACCAGCCTGTAGTGCCTAAAAAACGGCTGTGCTGTGCTACAGACCTGTGAGCCTGTGACCTATCTAAGCTATGTAAAGAAAGAATTAATGTGGACCATTGGCATAAACAAATAACAGGGACATAACAGTATATGATTAATGATTTATAAAAACTAACCATCAATCCCCAAAATGAAAAAAACGTAACACACTGTCCACATATCAATGATTTATTACACACTCAATATTGTGGCCCTTCACAACACTTTCCAATAATGCCTCTTTTCACTCCAGAGAGCGTCCTTACTCAACACTACTTGTTTTTGTGACTCATTGAGTTTCAAAGAGCGTCTTTTCACTAAACTTCACTCAGTTTTAGTGCCTCTACACTTCAGAGAGCGTCCTCACACTAAACGTGTTTGGGCCTTAAATACACACATCATTAATGGACATACACAAGACAATGGTAACACCTTAAAATTAACCTGGACATACACAAGACAATGGTAACACCTTAAAATTAACCTGGGCATACACAAGACAATGGTAACACCTTAAAATTAACCTAGACATACACAAGACAATGGTAACACCTTAAAATTAACCCCCACCAACAACACATACTAAAGTAAACTAAAGTAAAGTAAGTACCCTTAACCACTCTTAATCAAAGACGACACCGAAGAAAAACCTGCAAATCACGACATTTAACATCTTAATCTTAAATACTTAATCCTAAATTATTTCATAAACAAGACAAACACCTGACACAACATTATTACAACACACCTGGAAACCTGTACATTCAATAAATTTATAGGATTAATCAAATCAATTAATATAAATATATACAAAACTTTACAAATAATAATTAAGGAAGAACAAAAAGGTTTTTCTCAAATCAACCTATTGATCAGTCACTGATGTGTGACAGCGCATCAGCGACAACATTACTTTTGCCTGGAATGTGTGAAAAGCTAAAATTCCATTCCTGGAGCAGGAGGCTTCAACGCATCAGCCGTTGATTTTTATTCCTAAACCTGTTCAAGAAAGTCAACGGATTATGATCCGTTAATATTTTAATCAGAGTCCCTGTAGAGGATAAATACACCTGAAAATGATTAACAGCTAAAATTAATCCCAAAGTCTCTTTCTCTACAGTCGAGTATTTCCGTTGTGCCGGGGATAACTTTTTGGAGAAATAGGCAACAGGATGAGATACTCCATGAGCATCTTCCTGCAACAAAACTGCTCCAACCCCACCATCACTCGCATCAGTAGCAAGCGAAAAAGGAACATCAAAATCAGGGGCTTTCAATATAGGGAAATTCATTAGGACCTGCTTTAATTTTTCAAAGGCATTTTGGGCATCATTAGACCATACAAAAGTCACATTCTTATGTAATAAATTAGTCAGGGGCTCAGTGATATCAGAAAAATTCTTAACAAATCTACGATAATACCCTACTAAACCAAGGAATTTTCTGACATCCCTGCGACACTTCGGTATTTCAATATGCCTAATAGAGTCTACGTTTGCCGGTTTTGGGAGCCACTTTCCCAAATCCTACTTCGTGACCCAAATACACAACCTTTGCTTTGGCAAACTCACTCTTTTGAGGTTTATAACCAAACCAGCTTTCCTAAGTACCTGAAATAAAGCCTTAATACGTTTAAGATGGGTGTCCCAGTCATCACTATAAATCACAACATCATCAATATAAACAACACATCCCTCTAAACCTTGGACCTAAGTATTCATTAACCTTTGAAAGGTTGCAGCAGCATTCTTCATCCCAAAAGGCATTACTTTACATTGGTAGAGTCCTCGCTGCATTACAAATGCTGACAAATCCCGTGCCCGTTTGGACAGCGGAACTTGCCAATACCACTTTAACAAATCAAATTTAGTTATATATTTTGAATTCCCTATCCTGTCAATACAGTCCTCTATCCTGGGTAAAGGATAACTATCAGGCTTTGTGACCTCATTGACTTTTGCGGTAATCAAAACAAAGCCTGAATTGACCATCCTGTTTCTTTACCAAAACAACAGGTGAAGACCACGGACTGTTGCTGGGTTCTGATCAGCCCGTGTCGTAACATATAATCAACCTCTCTATCCACAACATCATTTTTAAATGGATTTAACCTGTAAGGGGGATTGTTTTATCGGAATTGCGTTACCCACATCACATCATGTTCAAGGACAGTGGTCTGTCCTGGAACATCCGAAAATAAATCCTTATAACTAAAAACTAACTTTTTCAAAGATCCCTGTTCTACTAAATTCAAATGTGAAACCATTTCTGAAAAATTTTCTAAAGAATGTTCATTATCATTAGGCCATTCAGCACCATCAAAACAATCATCATCAAAATTACTCACGTCTGGAAAAGAAAAAGAATTAATACCATTACGCTTTGTAGTATCACCAACTAATGCCACGGGAATAACTTTGTCACGACCTTTATAAGCTTTTAACATATTTATGTGACACAGCTGGTAGGGTCTCCTCCTTTCAGGAGTTTCAACTAAATAATTAACATCACTTAGTTTCTTTAAAATTTTCCACGGTCCTGAAAATGAAGCTTTTAAAGGGTTTCCTGGAATGGGAAACAATACCAAAACATCATCACCCACTACAAAATTACGCTCCTTAGTCTCTCTGTCAAAAAAGTATTTCATTTTCTTTTGGCTACACAATAAATTTTCACCAGCAAACTTCCAAGCCTTCTTTAATCTATCACCAAAATTACTAACATAATCTAATAAATTTATATCAGGGGCGTCCCCCTCCCAAGATTCACGAACCACATCCAATGGACCACGCACACAATGACCAAAAATAAGGCTGAAAGGTGAAAATCCTAAAGATTGACTCGTCACTGACCGAAATGCAAATAATAAGGTAGTTCCTTATCCCATTCGGAACCATTAACCAAACAATATTTTTTTATCATAGACTTCATGGTTTGATGAAATCGTTCCAAAACACTTTGACTTTCAGGATGGTACGGAGAAGAAGTCACATGTTTAATTTTTAACTCAGCCATCTTCTCCCTAAATAATTTACTCAGAAAATTAGACCCACAATTGGACTGAATTACTTTGGGCATTCCGAACCTGGTGAAAAATTCAATTAATACTTCAACAGTTTTAACAGTTTTTACATTTTGTAGTGGTATTGCCTCAGGATATCGAGACATCCTATCCATAATTGTTAAAATATACTGATTGCCACTACGAGTTTTCGGCAGAGGACCAACCACGTCAATAATGACCTCTCTGAACGGTTCAGAAACAACAGGAATAGGATGTAATGGTGCCTTTGGAATTGGTTGATTAGGTTTCCTGACCTTTGACATGCATCACAACTATTTACAAATTTTTTAACATCAGCTTTCATCTTAGGCCAAAAATAACTTTCACACAATTTACGAGTAGTTTTGAAAACACCAAAATGACCAGCCAAACCATTTTCATGAGCCAATGTCATTAACTCCTTTCGATAAACAAAAGGAACCATAATCTGTTTAACAATTTCACAACCTGTGTTAATGGCATCAAAAGGTCTACTTATTCTGTACAAAATATTATTAATTATCTTAAATCGAGGGACAGTCAAATCAGTAATTTCGCCAGACTCAACTGGCAGGTCTTTAAAATCTGCTTTCTGAGCTGCAATAAGTTCCTTAGTAGTCCAATTAAGTTTATTATCCAACACACCACCATCTACAACTAAGCTATCACTACGACCTAAACTACTCAAATTAACATCAACTACCGACTCGGCCGAGTCAACACTACTAGCCTTTGATCAAGTGACTACAGATATTTCATTACTGGAATTTAATACAATAGGGAAAGTTTTATTTATTAGGGCGACATCATTCCCTAACACCAAATCCACATCTTTAATAGGAAATTTATCAATAATGGCCAGTTTTAAATAACCTGAAAAAGACGGGCATGATAAATAAAAACTCTCAACCGGGTAAGACCTGACCGTATCTGGAAAACCACTTAACAAAACATATTCCTTATTTGAACATTCTAAATCAATAGGTAAAGATTCTTTGAGAATTGAAGACTGAGCAGCCCCAGTGTCACGCAAAATTTTAACCTTTCTTTGCTCAGTCGAATTCCCAGAGCGGACAAAACCATTAGACAAAAATTTCTGAAAAGGAGCCAGTGACTTATTGCCTAGTCATTGATTATTAGAGTTCTCAGCCACTGACTCGTTCTCATTCCTTCGAATGGCCATTACCGGTCGTCTTTTGGACCTTTGTGACCCTTTAAATGCATAACACATGCTCTTGACGTGTCCCTTCTTATGACAGAAGAAACAAGTCATAGTTCTCAACTGCTCCGGGTTATCTGTGGTCTGCCTTCTATAGCTGTTAACAGGAGTAGTACGAGAACCATAATTATCATTAGGCCTGTTATACCTGTTCTGGTTACTACTCCTGTTAACTCTCACCCAACCAGATTTCTCATTTCTGGGTACCTCCCCTATCACATTTTTATGAGAGAGGAGGTACTCATCACTTGCAATAGCCACCTCCTGTAATGTTTCTAATTTTAACTCTTCGAGGTGTACCTTCACCTCATTAGGCACGGACCTTTTAAACTCCTCAACCAAAATCAATTCTTCTAATTTCTCAAAGTCCGTCATCTCCTTAGACTTTAACCAGTCGCCAGCAAACTGCTCTTTAGCCCTGGCGAACTCTACAAAAGTCTGCCCTCTTTCCTTCTGTAAATTACGGAAGTGTTGTCAGTAAGCTTCGGTACCAACTCAGTAAGCCTTCAAAACTATGGCCTTCACAGAATCATAATCTGAGGACAGATCTTCGTCCAAGGTAACGTAAACTTTCTGGGCCTTACCTAAAAATTTACTCTGAATAAGAGTGGTCCA
>NC_089761.1:67945664-68005664 GCF_040412425.1 Macrobrachium rosenbergii
CCAAGGATGAATCACGGCCAGGTGTTCAGCGATTCGGGGGGGGGGGCTCTTTCCAGGTCCTGCGGGTGTAAGACAATTCAGGCAGCTTAATTTGCCTTTAGGAAGGCCGTCTTAAGAGGATTAGTTGGGGTAAACCTCTTAAAAGGGAGTGGCATAAAATATCCTACTAGCTCCTGTCATCTGTGTCATCTCAATGTCTGTTCCAGGTAAAAAGGGACAGATCGGAATGTTGATAGCGGGCTCTGATTTCTAGTCAATAAACAAAGGGGTAAATTAGGTTGGGGGGAGGTGCACTGTGCGAGACTGCTGAGTTATTATAATAGCCTCCCATGGAAGAAAACATACGAGCCTCCATTCAGGCTTGTATGTTGATATCCAAGCAGTCTGCACAGCTGATTTACTGTATTCTTCTCCCAAAAGGAAATGGAAAAACTTTTACTTTACTCTATCCTCACGCAAAATGGAAAATACTTCCATCACATTAATACTAATGTACTTTAACATGGCCCATTAATTTCTTGAAGTTTACGGTATACGTTACTTTAAGATTACGTGGACAAGATCATTTTGAGGCAGGAGGCAAAATTTAAGAATTAATTTACATATAAGTTCCTTAATTCTAAATCATCAAGGCATGCTGTTAGTACAGTCTGCCTTGAAGAAGCTGTGTAAATGTTAAAACAGCATTTATAGTTTGTAAGTGACATCCCCTTTATGTGATACTGTAATGACGATACATATTCGCATTGGTAATTGCTTCGCTAATAGTTCAACGCGTTGCCAACTTCGACAGTTGATGGCCGACCCTCACACTGAGGTGTTTGACAGTTGTAGGCGTGCGAGAGTATTCACGAGTTTTAATTTGCTAACCTTAAACTACGCTAATTTTATGCGTCCACTGCCCACACTCAGGTACGAGCTATAAATAGACACTCAATGTTATGGCGGGGTGAGCAGACAAAAGACGTGGGATCTGAGACAAAACAGAGTTCGTAGAAGGAAGGGAAGGGGAAAAAGAATAAAATAATAATAATAATAACAAGAGGAAAAATTAACTGGATGTTACGAATGAAAACGGGACCGCATATGAAGTCGGGACACGTCTCTCGGAGCTTACGAAATCACAAGGGCAAGAGTCTATGACTCGCAATTCATTAAAAAAGAAAGAAAAATAAATAACTAAGAGTAAATGATATTGGCAGAAAAGCTAAGGGAAATAGAGTGACGGTTTTATTGTGTTATGCGGGAATTTATCGTCCCTCACCTATAAATTACGGCCCGGACTATCACTTCAGCCCCAGGGCGAGAAAAGGAAACCCCAAAGGGCGCGTCTCCTTCAGGAAGAGCTGACACGCAAGAATGGTGCCAAGGTAGGGGTGCAAGGGTGTGCCACTTCTCACTCTGTTATCCTCAATGATTTATACATTTTGAGGGGAATGGTATCCCGTACTTAATTGCCTCTTGTGGTGATAATTTAAGAAAAAGATTAATAGCAAATGATAAGGGATAGAAGTTCCTGAGGAATGGAAGGAGATAGTGGAGGGCCTGACATCCCTTCTGGATTAGAGGTGCCAAGACCTTCAAAAGATGAAATGGTGGCACAGGTGCCAGGGGAGCTCTAGAGCTCTTTGTAAACTACCTCGAAATTCCCACGCCCGTGGTAATTCCGCCTCAAACCTTTCCTAATGGGACAGGCGTCCTCGGCCGGGGAAGTGGAGGGCCTGAGACCTGAGGGCGGCATGGAGGGCCACCTGGGCCTGCTGCTGCGACAGCTGACGCAGGAGTTTTCCATGCTGGTTCTACCATGAGCCGTCGCAGCTCTTGTAGTTCATCAGCCAAGTGAGATATGGCAGAATCCTGACTTGCAATTACGTCGGCGACGGACTGAGGCAGAGAGGAGGCGGTCGGGGGCGGCGTGAGCGGCTCGTAGTTATCAGTGACCAGCTCAGGCACGGGTTGCGAGGCCGCACCTGCGGGTGAGCTTCCGCTGTGGTCGAGAGGAACCGTCTCTCTTACCGACGCTGGTAGCGGTGCCAGGCCAGGAGAAGAGAGGGGGTCCTGAGTTGGGTCCCTTGCATGGGGATTAGGGTGGTGCTCTGGTGCTGGCACTAAGGCAGAGTCAGGCACTATCAGAGGTTTCTTGTGCTCGTCAATCAGGACGGACAAAGTTTGGCACTGCTCGGTGCATGCAAGTGGCACCAGCAGGCATTTGGCATCTCCGGGAGGGAGATCTGATTGAGGCCCTGGCACTGGCACTGAGCAGGGCCGGGCACTGGAATTGGATCGGGAACCGATCGAGGGGGCCACTCTACATAGTACTCAGGTGGCACTAGTAGGGACTGCACGACCTCCTGGTACCAAGGGGGTGCCAGTCTTGACTGAGGGAGAAGCGGGGGAGGATTACTCACGCCAGAGGAATGATTCGGGGAATGTGGACCTCTAGATTGTCGTGATTTCTGTGGGGACTGAAAGTCCTGTCCCGGGATGACGTCATAGCCTCTGGGGAGATGGCTTGCTACTGCAAGATTGCAAATTTTTGATTGGTGGGGTCTTGTGACTCTCAATTGGACCATAGGGAGTATCATCTTAAAGTGATTTACTCCCTCGATCATGACGAGTTTTCGTCTATTAACAATAGCTCCATAGGGAACTCTTTCCTTTTGTATGAGGGAGATTTGTGCGCCCGAGTCCTCGAATGCCATGACTCGGCGTGCGGGGTGGTTGCCTTGTGGAGGTGCCACATATATGGGGCCTTCGGCGGGAGGACCTAATGATTTGGAGTTCGTGACGGCCAAGGCGACGGCGGGA
This sequence comes from Macrobrachium rosenbergii, assembly GCF_040412425.1. Classification (NCBI taxonomy): domain Eukaryota; kingdom Metazoa; phylum Arthropoda; class Malacostraca; order Decapoda; family Palaemonidae; genus Macrobrachium; species Macrobrachium rosenbergii. Next base: position 67,948,473 of record NC_089761.1, read on the forward strand.
GTATTTGATTTTTTATTGTTCAGGCATTTCACCCATGTGGGAGAATGGCCATAAATCTTGCACGCCGTGCAGAAGGTTTGGCTAAAGTCTTTCCACGCTGCCCCTGTGGAGGGTGCAGGCAAGTTACTGGGTGATTTTCTGGGAGAGAGAGGTGCCATTTTCTTGCTTCAGCACTGGCAAGTTAGGGGTTTGCCCGAGTTCCCATTCTTGTGGGAATTTGATCCTCCGAGGAGGGACGGGGAATTTATCTTCCGCCCCATGGATCCTTCTTGAGGGTGGTGAGTTTCCCACATGTCTGCTATCCAGCAACACTCGGTGAGGGTTGCTGGGACTTTTTCCACTACATGAGTGGCGAGGGCAGGAGGGGCATAGTGCAGGAAATGCTCAAACTTAAATTTTTCGAGTACCTCGGCAGCGCTTGTGGTTCCTTCGGACTCGAGCCATTTTGCTAACGCCAGCTTCGAATGGTACGCCCAATCGGACCAAGTCTGGCCTGCTTCGCTCGGCTGCTCTTTCCAACGTCTCCTCCACCGCTCGGGGCTAACCTCGTATACCTTAGTAACTGCTTGGCATACAGGTTCCCAGTTTCCCCCATCCTCTGCCAAAAGGGCGTGGTAGGCATAGAATGCCTTTCCGCCCAGGAATTTAGTGAGAACAGGGGAAAGTTCCGCAGGGGAGAGGTCGCAGCACTCCAGGACTCGTTCGGCCCTTTCAAGCCATACTTCAGGTTCGGACTCTGTCCATTTTGGCATGAACGAGTGAGCTTGGCTGAGGGCACTCATTCCCGCCGCAGGAGGCGGGGTGGCGTTCTGTCATTCTAACATCTGGAGCTTATGGGCACGCTGTCGCTCTCGATCTTCCCGTTCTCTCTCTCGATCTTCCCGTTCTCTCTGTCTCTCCTGCCATTCCTTCTCCCATTCTTGACGTTCTAACTCTTCTCGTCTCTCTTGGGCAATTCTTTCTCTCTCCCTCCGCACGTTCTTTCTCTCTTCTCCACACATTCTTTCTCCCTCTCCACCTTGGCATCGTCCACTTGCTCTTGAACCCAGTCTCTCAGATCTTGCCCTGATAGTCCCATGTCCTTTCCAGCGGACATGTAGAATTTGAAGTCCTCGTTTTGTTGGGCTCTGATATTAGCCATCTTGAAATAATGGTTATATGGACTGGACTTTCTAACGAATCAAATACGTCTGAAAAGACTCAATTGCAGGAATCTGAAACACTCAATTATTCAGACTGCAGGAGAATGGATCTATCTGAATAAGACAGTCGATCAATAAGTCTCAGGAGACTTTGTTAAAATTTAATATGTCTCGGAAGACGTAACTGGATTTTATGTCACGCTCGGACTTGGCAGGCTATAGCGTGAAATTAAGGAGTTGTTCTAACAAACTAGAATGATCAGTCCCGTAAGGGCTTAGATGTGTGTGGAATACACTAATATAATGTCTCAAAAGGGCTTAATTTTGGGTTTCCCGCAGGAATTAGAAATTCTTGCCTTGTGCTACGCAGAATTTTTTGGAGTCTCTCAGGACTTGGAATTTGGTTGAGTAATTCTCGCCATGTGTGATGTAGGATTTTAGTAGGACTCTCTTAGGACTTGGAATTTGGTTGAGGAATTCTTGCCATGTGCGACGTAGAATTTTAGTAGGAGTCACTTAGGACTTGGAATTTGGTTGAGGAATTCTCGCCACGTGCGACGTAGAATTTTAGTAGGAGTCTCTTAGGACTTGGAATTTGGTTGAGGACTTCTCGCCACATGCGATGTAGAATTTTAGTAGGAGTCTCTTAGGGCTTGGAATTTGGTTGAGGAATTCTCACCACGTGCGACGTAGAATTAGGAGTCTCCTAGGACTTGGAATGTTGATTGAGAATTCTCGCCTCGTGCGATGTAGAATTTTATTTGGTTTGCCTGTAGGACTTGGAAATACAATTCGTCCCTTAGGATTTAGAAATTACTAACCTGAAAAAACCCAAAAAAAATTCTGCTGAGAATGAATGAAAAGGAGGTTACACACGCAGGCATGGGCGGGGGTGAAAGGTCGTCTGACAATCACCAGAGTTATTTTTAGATTCTGTGTGAATGAACCCGTCTATTTATAGGCCGTCTGGGACCCCGGGGAATTTTCTGGGAGAGGATAACAGTAAAAATGACCTAGTAATTTCCTTTTGAAGTGGAGTTCAAATTTCGTGTTCCTAACACCTAGTTCGAGTCTTAACTACACTGGGAGAATTTCAGCAATGCAAGCTGACTTCGTCTTGTCCCACGTGGGAATTTATTCGCGCCTAAATAATAATTCGCTAATCCGAAATGCGAAGTAAAATTTATCACAGAGGAATTTCTTTCGCACTATTCCTCAAAGCAAAGAATATGGCAAAGATTTTAACACAGGAATTTTGCACTATTCCTCTAAGCAAAGAATGGTTAGCACTGGTCATTTTCTAACTACCTATCCTGAAAGGCATGCATTAATGAATCTAATATGGCAGTTCTCTTCTCTCAGTGAATACATGCATCCCTATTTCTAATTCCTAGGAACAGTGACCATTGTAAAAAAGTTTTGCTAAGATAAACACATTACTTATGTGGAACTCTCTTGGTCTGTGCTCTTGGTAACAGGTTTGGAATTTGTCTTGCACCCAGCTTAGCTTTGCTAATAGCTGATCTGGCAAGTTGCAAATGCAATAAAGCAACACTAGAGGGAACTGCAACTGTAAAACGAGATCCATGGCCAGGTCGCCATTTTTACGTATTTCCCTGGGTTTATGGTATTTTACAGGCCGACAACGGAAACTTTATTTAATTGGCCTTGGAGTTCTGACTTGCATAAAGGGAAATCGTAAAAAAAAAATAAAAAAGGGGAGAATTTAGGAGCTGAAGGCTCTACTTCATAAGGAAATGTTACGTAAACACTTGGGATAAATTAAAGAATTATATTTACAAAAGCAAGCATTTGAAGGGAAAATGGATAAGTAAATTGATAAAGGGCTTGCAATGCCTGAAGATCCTTCGGCTGGAGTCTTGGATAAAGGCAAGGCACAGGCCAAGATGAGTCCACTGCGATTGGGTCCCTCTGCAAGAGAGATTTACACATTACATGCCAGTAAAGGAACAATATAACACCAAATATGACTCGAGTTTGCACTGAGGGCGCCAAAGACGCGAGGAATGAATGACCACTTTTACACTCGAACACAGGATATTGGAAATGGCACGGGATAAACTGGCACAAGGACAGAAATGAAATGCTGGTACTCCAGACTTTCTAAAGGGCAAACTTTCGTGACCAAAAAGTCTTTACTCCACTTTACCTTAGGGGAAGCTGGTCTCTGACGACATGAGGATGAGGGAAGATCACACGTATGGCGGTATGGCGGTTCTCTCGAGGATGACTGGAGACTGGAGTCTGGAGTCAGGAGTCGGACGGGGAAAGAAAATCCTCTCAGCAATGTTACTGCTCGCCCGCGTGGAGGACTGTCTCTGTTGGACTCTTATTTCATGTCTTCTGCTCTACAACTAACTAACTCCTGCTTACTGCTCCATTTTCTTATAAGGCATGCGGCCAGGGCTATGAGTCGTGTCCAAGGATGAATCACGGCCAGGTGTTCAGCGATTTGGGTGGGCGGGGGGCTCTTCCCAGGTCCTGCAGGTGTAAGACAATTCGGGCAGCTTAATTTGCCTTTAGGAAGGCCGTCTTAAGAGGATTAGTTGGGGTAAACCTTTTGAAAGGGAGTGGCATAAAATATCCTCCTAGCTCCTGTTATCTGTGTCATCTCAATATCTGTTCCAGGTAAAAAGGGACAGATCGGAATGTTGATAGCGGGCTCTGATTTCTAGTCAATAAACAAAGGGGTAAATTAGGTGGGGGGAGGTGCACTGTGTGAGACTGCTGAGTTATTATAATAATGTTTATATCTCTTTATCTATCTATCTATCTATATATATATATATATATATATATATATATATATATATATATATATATATATATATATATATATATATATATATATATATATTATATAAATATATATATATATATATATATATATATAATTCATCTTTATATCTGATCACTCTCATAAATACGTACATCCCTCTTACATGCATATGCAACAAATTCCATACTTACTTAGTTACATATATAAAGTAACATACATTAGAGCACCTGTAAATGTAAGTTAGGTAAACAGTGATACAAACACGCATATTTTTTATATTGAGTATTCATGGCCCTGTACTTAGACTGTTTTGATGCATGAGAAATTCGACATGGAAGTCATTTCCTAATTGTGGGATGAACATTTCATACGATGAAGTGTTAGTTGTATCCGCTCACTTTATTCTGGATGAGTTGTCGTGTAGGCTTTATTTTTAGAAAGGCAGAATAAATGCCTAAGTTTAAACAGCAGGAAGTGAATCGGAATACATGCAATGGTTTGACTTTGAACAGCATTTTTGAGAAATCAGAAATGAACTTGTGTTTACTTCTGGTACTGTTCTCAAGGAAATGACGTCATGGTTTTATGATTAATTTTTGTTTTTCCCTTTTCACCTATTGTAAACTTGGTAAAATTTCACTGAAGCATAATGTATGAATGATACCATAAGCTTTTACTCTGGTAAAATATATACCCGCTGCTCATAGTTTTATGCATGATAAATCAAGCAGTTCTTTCTGTTTTGTTGTTGTTGTTTGAAAATGACAAAAATGAGGAGATTGGACGTGCAGTTCATTTTGTACTTAAGTATTTTCCTTATGTTCTGGCTTGTAGATATTGGCTGTAACGTCTTCCGCTGAAGAGCGTGGAAACCGTAAGTTTTCTTTACTGGAGATGATTTATTGGCATAGCAATCTCTATCTCTCTCTCTCTCTCTCTCTCTCTCTCTGTCACCTCTCTCTCTCATTGTCTCTGAGGAAGAGATGGTAGCAAAAGCTTAACCCGACTGCTACGAGCATCAAAAAAAAAATATTGAATCTTTCTGCCGTTTGTAAGTCTAAATATTTTTAAAATTTTTTTTACAAATACGTTTAAAGTTTTTCCTTTTTTTGTCAGAATAAATAACCTTGCAAGCTTTCATGGGAAGCCCTCGAGTTCTAGAGACTGTCAGGTCAAACTTCCACCGAAGACGGAACAACATGCTGGAGAGACGGCTACTGCGCTTTGACGTCTGGGAACTGATCGTGCATGTGTGACGCAAGGCTTCCTAATGAAATGCCAATCGCAGCCTCTACTTGATGACGAATTAAGTCCAAGTAACCATGAAAGCACTTGCTTGCTGATTGCCCCAGTCTTTTAGACATAGGGAGGCGTTGCATTCCTCTCAGAGGTTTTGGACAATGGAAATTACCCTTTTGCTTAATATATAATGAGTAAAAATAAAGACGAAATTCATCCGCCACATGGTTGTTATTCATTTTATCCGCAATCTTTTATAAATTATGAGTACTCTTGATTTGCTGAATGTGAGATGTATAATTCGTATTCGATTCGAGTATTTCTATTGGATGAAATTTTTACTTGGATTACTATCAGAGGTTTTTTGTTATTTATGATTTACTTATATAAAAATCATGGGGAAATGTGTCAGGAATCCTTGAGATTTAATAGTGACTGATAAATGCAATGACAAGACCAACCAGATAAGTCTAATTAATTTTATACTTGCGGTGTAAATATTTCACATTGTTATTTTCTTAAGGATTTTCTTGAAGATTCTAGTTATTTGCACTTTCTGATAGCATTGTCATTTGAAATGGAATTCGTTATTCTGTTTATTCTGCAAAGGGTTTTTAATTGACTAAGAGTGGAAGTTGTTGATGGCACTTTAAGAAAACCGAATTCTCTTATGCTTGATGTTTCACTAGTTATAGTTTTGAACCTTTGTTGTTTTCATGATTTATTACTACATGGTTGGCGGCCTTGAAAATAAGATAACACAGTGTACGAATGAAGCTGCTATATTCACTTCGTATCCCTAATAGAGATTTAACATGCATCAGTAGGTGGTGGTGTCGAAGTGAATGAGACTAAACTCTATTAAAACTAAGATTGTATTCATTAGCTGACCTTGTACCGTTACCCAACTCCATGATTCATTGGATTTGAATATCTGACGACGCTGTGTGTACTCTAAATTCAATCTATCTCTTTTTGCAGCAAAGCTAAAAACATCTCATCAAGTGCTGTTAATGAGTGAATAGGAACTGTGCATGAGGCTTTCTATGCGTGCAGAAATGACATTATTACTACCAGTAATATCATTGTTATGATCGTGTTCTAAGCTACTGGTCTGATGGGAGAAGCTTACAGAATTTCTTTTCTAAACAAAATTTTTTAAGTAACTGTTTCCGTTGTATTATGATAACAACTGTGATTTAGACCATCATCGGGAAATATCCTGTTTGATCATCTTTCATGAATTATGTTTTGACAGAGAACTGATGTCAAATTTAATGACAAGGCCTTTGGAATTAGTATGTCCTACACGTTTTCCAGTCGCAGCATCTACCTCAATACTAAGTACCAGAGATATTCTATTAACTTCTCTGCAAAAGTAGAAGCTTTCGAGACAGTGTCATGAATATTGATACTCTTACGGTAAAGAGAAGCGGCAAGACCCATCACACAAGTGCACTACACATTTGCCTACGAGTTTTTAAGTTTTTCTTTCATTTATTGTCCCTGCAGATGTGTCTATGATTTGCTCGTCTTTATGTAATAATTTATATCTTACTCGACTTCCCGCTGCTGCACGTATTACTTATGTCACATGTCCATTCCCGCCTTTGGAAACTTGACCAGCGAGCTACTGGCTTTGATAGCTAGTTTCAGAATATTATTGACTAATAAAAACAATGGCAGTTATAGTGTAAGTAAGATTGAGTTAATAATTGTGATTTAGTTTTTGAAAACAATTGAAATATTTCCCGTTTAGATCTTTGAATATTTTCACAGGTAGGTTACATGCATTTCTCAGAATTTTTATTTTATACAGTAAATATCGAACCCAGGGATCTAAAGTCGTCAAGAGACTGATTTCACAGGTCTTTGTTTGATGTTCCTAGCAGCCTACACTCCCCTTGCTCCTTTCAGTATTTTGAATTTGTCTGATTGATTTCTTTGACAAATAGTTTCCTTTAATAAATGTTCTGCAGACTTTCACTACATAAATCTACATGCATGATGAATACCAAATTGCTTTACCCAGATGGATTCCATTTTTCTGTTAGATTTTCATTACTATTCACTCCAATACCAACTTGAAGAGCAATGCAGATATTTCACATCCCGCTTTAAACTAAATGTTCTAAATTCTAATTGAGCAATTACTTAGATATCTTTCATGCTTGTTCTCAATGGGCACTGCCATGCATGTCAATTATTCTTGTTTATTTCTCCAATATTTACTTCTTTTGTTTGGCACCTCTAAAACCAACTTGGTAATTGCCAGCTATTAGTCACAGTGCCCATTTGTTTTGCTACATACCAATCTGGTAACACTCTTACTTTCAATGGTTTCAAAATAAAGCCCTCCACAGTTACTGAGAAGTTTCACAATAACCATCTTCCTACTCCTCAAGCATTAGCTCCCACCTCCAAGTTCCCATTGCAACCAATGTGACTTATGCAGCTCTATGATTATCTTTTTCAAACTCTGATTTTATCTATTCCTGTTGCCTTTTTGTTCTAGCTTTGAATATGGGGATTTTTTTCCTTTGTTTGTGGTTCAACATCTTCCATCTCTTTAATTTCCCTGGTCTAAACCTTCAGTAAAAGCCAGTGATATTTGTGATACTTGGGTAAATCAATAGTGTAGCAAAACATTCCAGCTATTTCTATCCCTACCTATGCTCAGTTTACCAAGAGAATCCCTTTTCACTCCTTATCATTTTATGTTTGGCTATTTACCTTTCCTTTGTCTCAGTTTTGCCTTGAAACTTCATGCTCACCTATCCTTGAGTACTGTTAAGCTCAATTTCCTTCAGTGCCTAATTTGCTGTTATTTTATATTTATTTGTCTTGTTGTAAGGATACACACATAAACAAGGTCTAGTAGACAACTGTGCTTAATTTTAGGTATCTGACCTATTTTGATATGCCGTGTCAACATAAACATAGCTAAAGGTTGCCAACCTTGTATATGTAGTCAGGACCGAGAGACAAGTAACAGAACTGGCACATAAACCGACGACTATGAGCGTGCTCTGTGAATGGGTGCTGAATCTGGTGGCTCAATCTGAGTTTGGCAGTGAAGTTTATAAGCCCTCTAGGCTACCCTTACCCCACAGGGGATAAAGAAAGATAAGTGTACAATGTGTTTATTTTTCACTGTAAGTATTTTGTAAACAATTATACTTCTTACAACCACCGGTTTTTGCAAAGAAATTTGTGATCATTCCATGTCCTTATCAGGTTGCAACCTTCTAGGACGCTGATACAGTATTAAGTCACAAAAAACACAGAAAGATATGGATATAAAGTATAAATAATGAAATTGTTCCACATTTGTACAAGGTAAACACCTTTCAGGATGCTGATAAGGTACAAGGTTGCAAATAAATAGAATACTATATAAAAATGTAAAACATGCTATGACAATATATGTGTATATACATGGCATTTATATATATATATATATATATATATATATATATATATATATATATATATATATATATATATATTATTTGTGTGTGTGTGTGTGTGTGTTAGTGTGTATGTATGTATATACATATATATACATATATATATATATATATATATATATATATATATATATATATATATATATATATATATATATATATATATATATATATATATATATATATATATATATATATATATATATATATAATATGTATATATATATATATACATATATAATATATATATATATATAATATATATATATATATATATATATATACTTTATTATCTTATTTTCCAATATATATATATATATAAATATATATAAATTTATTTATATATATTTATATATATATATATGACATCATTGTTTTATATATGTAACAGGCAACTGCTCCACATCCTTAATTTGTGGTTGGCTTTTTTCTTGGTTGTTGTTTACACTAGGTGAGTTCTGTCACAGATCGACTTTCTGTAGAGGTCAGATAATGACATAAAAATTGGATAGTTTGATTACAATGGGTGTCATTCACTTTTAATTAGACCAGTTATAACCTGTTTAGGGAGACATAATCCTCTTGTTTGTATAGCTGTAATCTGAATGCTTCAACATTACACTATACACCAGTATAAGGGACCCTGGATGGGGTGTTAGAGGAGACTTTTGGCCATTGTTGTGTAGGAGGACAAACTAGCAAATACTCAGATGATTTGGGACTATTGTACATTTCTATACATGGGAAAAAATTACAATTTTGCAGAGTTTTGAGAGGTCTTCTATTGGAAGTTCGGTGTTGTTGGTGGGGAAGAATTTGCCTGGAACCCAGATGGGTTTACTGAACACCATTTCTGTAGGAGAGGTGTCGATCTCTTCTTGGGGGATGCACTTAGTCAAAGGAGAACCCAGGGAAATTGTGACTTCCATTTGGGTCTGTTACATCCTGCGACGTGGGTGGCCTTGAGGGACCAGTGGGCTCTCTCTACCATGCCATTGGTCGCTGGAAACATGCCAAATGGCAGACCAAGCCTTGACACAGGAGTGCTGTGAAGCTGTATCTGCAGTCTTTGGATGGTGGTAAGGATCCCATGATGTGAATGTGCAAATGGCCAAGTCACTGTCTAGGTTGTTGGAATTTGCTGATGCTGGATTCCATGTGTACATTATTTTACTTGTTTGAAATTTAACCCAATAACCATTTTCTACAGGAACCAGCTTCAGCCTCCCAAATGGTCAGCTAAGAGCCCAGTCATCAAACATTTAGAATACCCAAAATATAAGCAAAAAGTAAAATACACAAAATGGCAACTACTCTACCTGGCACCTACCATTTGAGTGCAGAGGGCTACTTTTGTTTTTGTTTTTCTATCTTTTTTTGCATCTTATTCAATATATTTTAACCAATATAAGACCATTAATATATATCACGACTGTCGCATATTTATACGTCTGCTCTTTCCAGCCATGATACTAATGATAATTTATCCCTTGGTCATAGGATTATAAACTTCGCCACATAAGGCAAATAACATTCTCTTAGAACCAGCACACGTGCATATGTAAAAGTTTATTCGTTGCATATCAAACCCTTCGTTTTTATGTTCTAGAACTTATAAAAATAGATTACAAAGAATTGGTCATTCGAATCATAGGTGTTACTAGTCTTTAGATTTTTCTTTGACCGGCCATATAATGGTCTATATTCAAGTTGTTTCTGAAAAGATCTTGCATTTTGTAAACCGTAGGATCCTATCTTTCATGCCTAAAACTAGATTCGTGTTTTAAATTCTACATCATCCAAGATGCATGTCTGTTTTGTAAATAAAAAAAAAATATATATATATATATATTATATATATTAAGGCTATATATATATTATTCCTATATATATATATATATATATATATATATATATATATATATATATATATATATATATATATATATATATATATATATATATATATACATATATATATTTATATATATCTATAGTCATATATATATATTTATAATATATAATATATATATATATATATATATATATATATATATATATATATATATATATATATATTTATTACGTGTGAGGGTCTTGGTTGATCATGTATTATTCAATTTACGTAAATTTTACGGCCCTGCAAACCAAGATTACACGTAACCTGTCACTTGAAGCCAAAAGTTAACCTCAAAGACAGACGTTAATTAGCCAAAGGTCGCCAGTTAAGGGTTATTAACCTTAACAAAGAATATTTGAGATGAATTTGATTTTAAACGCAACGGTTCTTCCAAACATTCGGACGCGAGGCATACAAAGCATCGAGATTTAACCTGATTTTGCTTACCCTAAATCCTAGGTATTTTACTGGAATAATGGGGTTGAAGCTAACAATAAAATAATTAGGCTTAATCTAGACTTTGTAAACACATATACCCTAAGTGGTGGCTGAAGGAAGAAAACAAAGAAAAAAATGTGAAATACAGAAAAGAACTAGTCAATCGACGAAGCTTCAACAAGAATCGGACTTACCGTGAATGCCGAGTCGCTGCGCAAAACGAAATACCTCAGGAGTCGTATTCTGGCAGTCTTCCCAATTCACTAATTAAGATAGACGTAGGAGAGAAAAATAAAGAATAAAGAATATCGTTCGGACACGCACGCAGCGTCACCCTCGTTTAGTGACCGCTGGAATCTCTCTGACTGACTGACCCGACCTCGCCGTTCCGCCAGGTCCAGGGCTTATACCATGCCCGGCAATCCGACCTTGACAAAGGCATCGTCGAATGCATAGAATAAAGCTTAAGGGCCACCATAACTAGGGGTCATTGAGCGTAAACCCTCTCTGAGGCTTAGGTCCCTAATGCCCCTAACATATTTTGTTTACAAACTTTCCAGCCTATGCGTTCGCCATTTTTGTCTACTAAAGGTGATTGTTATTTTTAAATTGCCTACCCTACCCGGGGGGCAGAGATGTTCTCTGTCGAGGTCAATTGGACTAATATTCCTACACCTAAATACATCGAGGGCGAACAGCAGTAATATTTATAAAAGCTCCCCCTTAAGAGGGCCTTCACTCCTTTTCGGGCGTGAAGGTCTATACTAAAAAAGCTGTTCGCCTCTCGTAGGTTACTCTCCTTCCCTGAGCAGATTAGTCCTGGTTAGCCTACCTAGCTACAGAACTACCTAACCCTAGATAGGATATGAGCTATAATCACTACTTTACCTAATTCTAATAGTACTGGAAGGTGCTCACGGTTATTATAGGCTACCTCCTACAATCATGATGTGTTTTAGACCTAGCCTAGTGGTACATTCTATGATATTCCCTAGCCTAACCTATCCTAACCCGACCGTAGCACCAACATAAGAGTTAATATTCTAACTAAATTACAACATGGTTTATGTTTAATACAATTAAAATTTACTAGTTAATTCATGAGGGTTGCCTCATATGATAAATGGGTGCCTCACTGAGGTCTTAGGCCATGCGTGTCACGAGCATCGTGGCTCGTTTCACAATAGTTAAGATTACTGAAATTAGTTAGGCTACTTACATGATTACTGCGGCTCGGTGGTAAGTGGAAAGAACAAGGTTACTAAATTGATGTACTGTACTTTAAGGTGGCCTAGGCTATGCAGGTACAAATAAAAGGAAGAGATCACACTGGCTACCTTCTCTGGGCAAGGGGCCAGGATCACTCTTAGATGTTAGGGCACTGTGCCGAGAGGGCACTAGTGCCAGGATGAGCTTATAGCTCGGCAACTACTGGGCTCTCTTCCGCCCCTTCTTCTTCTTCTTCGGTTTCCTCCAAGGCCTATCAGTAGCTGGCCTAGCAGGTGATGAGAGCACCAACTCCGGGGACAGGCCAGAAGGGCTAGCGGGCGCGAAGTCAGGGGCAACTGCAAAAGCTGCGGGAGGACTCCCTACTCCGGCTGCTGCGACAACCGGAGCGAGAGCGATCTCGACTTCTGCGTCCGAGGATGCCAGTTCCTGGTCTTCCAAGGAAGGGGTACCATTTCGATCCTCCAGGGGTTCATCCCCTGGAGTCAAATTTTGCAAAGAAGAATCTTGCAAAGAAGCTGGAGGCTCTCCAGTCGCGATGATCAACTGCATGGGGAACCCTAAATCTCCCGGAGGAGGATTCGCCTCATGATTTAGACCCGGCATAGGGCCTTTTCCATTGGTAGCTCAACGTCCGTGGCGGACGGAGTCTGGCACTGCTCAGTGCTCGCAAGTGGCACTGGCAGCAGTTGAGGGTCAGGCATGCCTGACAAGGGGTCCGGAGGTGCAATACCTCTCGGACGACTTGGGTTTGGCTGCGGCAGAGATTCCTGCCCCAGCAGGAGATCGTAGCCTCTCCTGAGTTTTGTTCGGGGCGTCCGCTGGGCGTTGCTTGCTTGGGCAGCCCTCCCAATTTGTGGAGTGGTCTGCCCGCTTGCACGTCCTGCAGCGGTACTGCTCCTCCTGAATCTCTCTTCGCGGAGGGGGAGGACCTCTTGGTGGGCCAGCCCTTCGCGATTGGAGAGGGCTAGGCCTGAAATAGGTTGGGTGGCGCCCTTCCGCGGACCACTTTGGTGGGCGGAAGGTGGAGGTTTGTCATTTTTGAGAGTTTTAGATGGGGCCTCCGTGGAGGAGGTAACGTGGCTGCGGAGTGGCGTTGGTGACGGGCTTCCGCAGAGAAGATCCCGACCCAACAAGAAGACCACTCCGGGCCGAATTCCACCTACCACGCCAAGGCGGTGGGGTATCGTGCCCCAAGGTGTCATAACCTGGAGTTGGACCGTAGGAACGGTGATGGTGTGGCCCTCTATCCACTTCATTTCCCACCGGGTTTCTTCGTCAACCATGGCACCGGCTGGCACTTGGGCCCTAGTGATCAGGCTAATGTCTGCCGCAGTGTCTACTGTGACCGGAAGGGTCACGGGCAGGCTAGTGCTCTGAAGAGGGGCCACCGAGATGAACTGGGTTTCCAGTCTCTCGGGGTAAAGGATCCGGTGCGGACCAGCAGCAGAAAATGAAGTGCTGATTAGGTTGACAAATTTGGTGGTGGGGACATGATGTGGACAGGCCGGAGATCCAGCATTGTAGTGGCTAGCAGCCCCACAGGATTTGCACGGGCCTTTTGGATGGGCTCGGTGGCCTGCAGTAACTGTTGGAGGAGAGGGCTGAGCGGATGAATCGGGAGCGGAGTTCTGGCTGGTAGGGTTAGGCTGCTTATTAGTGCCGAGTTTGTATCGGCACTCAGCTTCAGCGTGGCCCCCCTTCTTGCAATAGTTGCACAGGGTCTTGCTAGGCAGTCCATTCTTCGGGCGAGTGGAGTTCGAGAGGTAGGCCGGAGGGATGATTCGCTTCTGAGAGGTGCTATGCGACTGATTGAAGGTTTCCCACGAATCAGCCATGCGACAAGCTTCCATAAGTGTGGAGGGCTGTTTATCGTTAAGATATACTGCAAGGGGCCCTGGCACACATTGGAAAAGGTCTTCTAGCATGGTCCGATTGAAGAGATCCTCAAACGTCGTGCAGGCCAAGGAGTCGAACCAGCGCGTGCGGACTGGGTTTTGTGACATGCCCATTCCGTCCAAGACCAGCCGACTTCCTTGGCAAGACCTCGGAACCGTTGTCTCCATTTTTCTGGGGTTATCTCGTAGGCCTTTGTAATGACTCTACGAACTTCCGCCATGTTGCCTCTCTGGCTCTTCTCCAGTGAGCGAAGCGCTGCCTTGGCTTTTCCCTCCATATGCTTGGCTAGTATTAAGGCTCTCTCTCCGTCTCCGTGGTGCTGTAGTTATCGAAAAGAGCCTCGATCTCCTCCAGCCATGCTTCTGGCTCGTCCTCAGTCCACTTGGGGACTAGGGAATTGATGCTCGAAATTGGAGCGTTTGATGCAGCAGGTGTAGGACTGGAGGCTTGATGGCTAGCCATAGCTTCGGCATTCTCCATTTTCGCTCTCTCAAGCTCGAGCTCCTTCTCCTTTAGGGCTAACTCAGTTTCCTTGCAGGCTAACTCATGCTGTCTCCTTCTTTCTTCTCTTTCCTCTTCATATTGCCTTTGCTCGGCTTCATACACCCTTCGTTCTTCTTCATACTTCCTCTGCTCAGCTTCATACTTCCTCTGCTCGAGTCTTTCTTCCTTCTCCCGCTTGGCCAAGTCGTCCACTTGCTCCTTAACCCAGGTGGTAAGTTCCGAGCCGGTGAGACCTGCCGCCGTCCCCAGCCCCAGGAAAGTTTTATAATGCTCTGCTGCCATGGTTCTGGTGGGGAAGGGCGTCTAACCGGGTCGACTGGGCGTACTTGGGCAGCGAGGAAGTGTCTCTTCAATGACGTGGCACCCTTTCAAAAGGTGGCACTGTAGTTTGGGTGTGCCGTGTACAGGTCACACTGGTGGCACTCAGTATCCCTAGGCACTGGTGCAGGTTAGGTTCCAGAAGAACTTTCTCTTCTGTGTTCCCTTTTGTTTTGTTTTATTTATTTTTCTGGATTCTTGCTTGGTGGCACTTATGGTGCCAATGTGTTCCTAGGGACCCTCTACTGGAGTCCAACTAGGCTATATGGGAGGAAAGGCACTCTACACCCCCTGCAGAGTGCAACAATCGAATGAGAGAGAAAGGGAAGGTAAAAGAGAGAGAGAGAGAGAGAGAGAGAGAAGCTATTCCAGTGATGAGTGCTGCAAATTATTGGCACTGTGGAATAAAGTGAATTTGGGTTTTTTTTTTTTTTTTTTTTAAAGATCCTCGTGAGTGGCTGGTCCCAGTACCGGCCCCAGTGCTGGCCCCTTCTTTTTTTCAGAGGGTGAAAACTACTGTTGGCTTCGGTCTGGATAGCAGGCCTCACTCGTGACCGACAGTTTATCACTGTATTGTAATTACTCTTAACTTGTCCTCATCTATTGTGGGACAGAGGTGTTTCTTTTATTTTGTTTATTGTATTCGAATTAATTAGCCTAGTGTCGGCCGTTCTTTCTTTGAAGAGGGTCACGTACACTTAGGTTAGGAATGCTTACTTGAATGACAGAGAGAGAGAGAGAGAGAGAGAGAGAGAGAGAGAGAGAGAGAGAGAGAGAGAGAGAGAGAGAGAGAGAGATTTCAATCAGCGAATTTCTTGCTGCTTGAGAACATGTAAACAAAGATTTTATACATGCACAATGGCATGGATCTTAATAAAATGATATAGATGCGTCGTCTTGGCTTCCTTAGGGATTACTTTATTATCTTAATTTTCCTGGGAGCCGACGTCACAAAAGTTTATCGTAAAATTTTTAAATTTTCTTTATATGATTTTTATAGTAGGTATTTGTATAGGAACTTGTTATTACTTAATCTAACTAAGGCCTATCTTTCCCTGCCTAAATTATCTTTGGTGTTTTTTTTTTTTAAGATATTAGGAGGTGGGTCTAACTTCTACTAAGCCGAGAAAAAGTCACTGCATAGTTCCAAAAGGGCTGGGAGCAGAGTGGTCTCAACAGAGGTCACAATAACAAGGTCTTAAGATGGCGGAAAATCCCGTTAGGCCTAAATTTCAAAACAACCTCGGCTGGCGAAGGAAACCCCAAAATGGCCGTTCTCTCACAAACAGTTCGAACAATTTCAAAACAACCCACGCGAAGTCACCTGAGGAATCCAAGATGGCGTATTTTCTTTTAGCACAAATTCAAACAACGAACGAAACAAATGCAGGTATCCAGATTTTACTTTAAATATACCAATCATGCATAGTGTTTTACGTTACGGATGGAAAACTAAATTACCAAACAACTTTGTGTCTTTTGTTATCGTATTCCTCACCCGGAAACATTAAACAAAAGAATGAAATAGAAATGCTGATTTGCGTAAATTTACGTTGTTGAAAATGTATTTTATGATAAAATTACTATTTCAGTTCGTTTGCTACTTCACTGACACGGTTTTGAATGATTCCCGCTATATGCAAACAATAACGATCGGAATTGCCGACGCGATTTCTAAATTACTTTGTGTACATGAAACAGGCTCCGCTTTTCTCGGCCTTAAGATTCGTTACTGGAACGACTTAACTCACGAAGTCCGAACACGGTAAAATGCCCTTTCTTAAACGTTATAAATTGTGATTATGCTCTGCTCTCGACGCACACCCTTTCCCTACGCTAATTCTCGCTACACTTGTTATTATAACTATTCTCTTTACTGCTTATTATTATGCCTCGTTCCTTGTTTGGAAGAATGAAATGGAGTTCGATATCTGACTTTTATTTTTTTTGGAATTAATGTAATTTTAATTTCCTTTTCTCCAGATTCTTTCTCTAAAATGTACTTTAGATTCTACGCAAGGTCGCCAATGTTATGTGTGAGGAGTCTTGGTTGATCATGTATTATTCAATTTACGTAATTTTTACGGCCCTGCAAACCAAGATTACACGTAACCTGTCACTTGAAGCCAAAAGTTAACCTCAAAGACAGACGTTAATTAGCCAAAGGTCGCCAGTTAAGGGTTATTAACCTAACAAAGAATATTTGAGATGAATTTGATTTTAAACGCAACGCCTCTTCTTCCAAACATTCGGACGCGAGGCATAAAAAGCATCGAGATTTAACCTGATTTTGCTTACCCTAAATCCTAGGTATTTTACTGGAATAATGGGGTTGAAGCTAACAATAAAATAATTAGGCTTAATCTAGACTTTGTAAACACATATACCCTAAGTGGTGGCTGAAGGAAGAAAACAAAGAAAAAATGTGAAATACAGAAAAGTAACTAGTCAATCGACGAAGCTTCAACAAGAATCGGACTTACCGTGAACGACGAGTCGCTGCGCAAACGAGGGACCTCAGGAGTCGTATTCTGGCAGTCTTCCCAATTCACTAATTAAGATAGACGTAGGAGAGAAAGTAATAAAGAATAAAGAATATCGTTCGGACACGCACACAGCGTCACCCTCGTTTAGTGACCGCTGGAATCTCTCTGACTGACCCGACCGCCTTCGTTCCCGCCAGGTGAGGGCTTATACTGAGCCCGGGCAATCCGACCTTGACAAAGGCATCGTCGAATGCATAGAATAAAGCTTAAGGGCCACCATAACTAGGGGTCATTGAGCGTAAACCCTCTCTGAGGCTTAGGTCCCTAATGCCCTAACATATTTTGTTTACAAACTTTCCAGCCTATGCGCGCCATTTGTCTACGTGATTGTTATTTTTAAATTGAACAATAACCTTTCTTTTCATTTGTTGGCAGATATGTTCTCTGTCGAGGTCAATTGGATAATATTCCTATTAACTACACAATTGTTCAGTCACTTTATAAAAATAGTGGGTAACCAAATATATATAATTATTCTATATAAGTATATAAATATATATTCTGTTAATAAATATTGTCCCAATGTGTTATTATATATATCATAGCTATATAAACCCTTATATAGTAAATTCATTGCAATATAGAATGTAGATAACGTAAAGCATTTGCCGTCATATCTATGAATATATGTATATACCCGATAGGTATATATTCATCTTGTATATATAGGTATTATGATTAGCAAGAATTCGCCAGCAAAATGCCTCCCCTTCTTTTGTTGTTGTTGGTTGTTCTGTTGTTTTTATGTACTGCCAGCCGCCTGATCGATAGACCATCTGTCTATTGAATTAGCACGGTCAGAACAAGGGTTTAAAAGATTAAAAGCCACTCCTTTTCAAACAATCTTGCTTCAGGGCAAAGGTGATCTCTCTGGTGAACTTCTTACAGGCATATTTCCCCTGCGGACATCAGCTGGAAGATGATTTCAACACCCCCATGTTGGAGGTGCCCCAGCCCCATAGAAGGAGATAAAAGGAGAGGACACAAGGTCTCGCCCTCACACACGCGGCGTGGAAGTCAGGGAGAAGCAGGACCCAGCTACCTGCCCTTGGTAGTGTCCTTAGCCAACCACGTGGCCCTTTTCCAAGTATATGTTCTCGTGCCCTTCGATGGCAAGCCACGTGCGCGCTTTACCATTTACCTGCCGGATGCCCCCTCAAGAATAGCCCGGCCCTTCGTGAAATTCCCACGCGTCGCCCTTCTTCGAGAAGTCCCCATCGCCGTGCCCTTGCATCCTAACACGTGGAAGAAATAGCCCTCGGAAATCGCAAGTCATCTACAGACCACATTTCTACGTTGGAAACACACCTGTCTTACGGTAATGTGCTATGGAAAACCACCATTCAGTCACGCTTTGTCCTTGTAACATGTATTTGAATTGAGCGCCATTAATCAAAGACTCCCTTGTCTAATGTCCGTGCGCCTCTTGCATTGGCAGTATTAATTCTTTATTACTCCTTTGGCACCCTCAGTGCAGCTTCGAATTCATTATTCTTTTGTCTATTTTCATTACTGGCGTATAATGTGCATATCTTTTCATTTCAGAGGGATCCTATTTCGTGAAGCTTCTCGGACTGTGTCTGAATCCCCAGTTTCATTCAATCCTTATAGGAATTCTCCTTCAGGATAGTAATCTACTTGAGTTCCTCTTTTTCCTGTACTGATATCATTTATGTAAATACACTCCTTTAAATTTGCCCACGTGTTTTACGTAATATTTCCCAGCAGTAACAGGAGCCCTATGCTCGTATGAAATTCCCTTTGTTTTCCTCATTTTTTACATTTTCCTGTACCCACGAAGTCAGAATCACAAGGCTAAATTACCTTAAATCGTTGCTGCCTGTCTCACAGAGCATATTTCAAACTAAAACCATGGAAAAATGTAAAATATATATATATATATATATATATATATATATATATATATATATATATATATATATATATATATATATATATATAAAAATCACAGTAGATGCACGTGACTTCAGTATATAAGTGAATCTCACTGGAAAAAGACAGGCAGAAGTTCAGTACCAAGCGCTTTCACGTTTATTGACACATCTTCGGGGCACGAATGAGACACAAATATAAAGAAGGTTACAAAGTAAACAAAAAGAACAAGAATAACAGATGGTCAGTTTTCAAAGGGTAATAAACAGAAAGTTAATCCAGGATAATCCGGGATTGAGCTGTCACAAACTGAACCTAGGACCCAACAAAAAGAAATACTAAAGTTTAGGCTTACAAAATCTAAAAACAAGTATGACCTTGAATACCAAATGGTTAATTGCCAGGGGTTAAAAAGAAAAGGTTAATCCACGGCAAATCCGGGATCAAGCGGTCACAAACTAATCCAAATATATACTTAAGCATAAGGCAAACGGAATCTTACCCATTCAAATTGCAGAAACATGTATAAAAATTAATATTAATTTTGCTTATATTTATCAACAACTTTTTTAATTATTAAAGCATCAAGTTTAAATAAACCAAGACTTAAATTTAGAACACTTTCATTATTTGACTTAATAAAACAAGATTCGATGATATTTCTTTTAACTGTGTCACTGCACGGGACTAAAGGTCTTGCTTTACTCCAGTTAATAAGATGATCTAAATCTCTCATAAGTACGAATAATGCATTCGATATTTGGCCAGTTCTCACAGAATATTGGTGTTGTTTGATTCGTTGTGAAAGTGGTTTTCCAGTTTGTCCATAATATATTTTATCACATTTTTTACAAGGAATTTCATAGATGCAGCCAGAAACATATCACTAAACTCTTAACATTAAAATTACTGAAAACAACATTTATGTTGAAAAGCTTTAAAATTCTAGGAATTTGTAAAAACCTTTCATCATACGGTAATTTGAGAATATTATGCTTGCTGAATTCAAGTTTGTTCTTAGTTAAATAAAATGTTTTCCTGGCTCTTTTCCATGCAACATCTACAAAGGTCCTTGGGTATTTAAGTTTCAAAGCAATATATACATACATACATATATACAGTATGTATATATATATATATATATATATATATATATATATATATATATATATATATATATATATATATATATATATATATATATATATATATTTACACACACACACACACACACACATTTCACATATATATATATATATATATATATATATATATATATATATATATATATATATATATATATATATATATATATATATTATTTCTTTTTTTATGTAATTTTGTTTGTTCTATATCAAATAATTTTTCCTGTAACATTCCAGAATATATATATATATATATATATATATATATATATATATATATATATATATATATATATATATATATATATATATATATATATATATATGTATATATATATATATATATATATATATGTATGTATATTAATATATATATGTGTGTGTGTATATGTAAGTACATATATGTATATATACATACATACATATATAAGTATATATATTAACTTTATTACATACACAATTGTTCTGTGCATTAGTAGAATTACTAAAAGGACGTCATTCAAACTGGATGGTATCTAATGGAGTATTTATTCGGAAAAAGTTACAAGCTTTCTTGGACAAACAGTCCACATTATCAAGTATCCGTACAGTGAGCAGACGCGTAGTCCAGCTATATTTATATCTGTGTGCTGGGTACTTTTAATCCTATAATCCCCTGGCTCCTCCTGTGTTTACCCCCCCCCTCCGTGATCTTGGCCTTTCTCTGCTCCTTTCTTCTTCCAGGTGTCCGTTTTTCGTGTGTTCTCTTGCGTTTTTCCTTCGTTTCCTTTCTACTGTGGAGTATACGATTTTTCTAGATATGCTGTCTTCAAAGCCGTTTCCCGTGTTCCCTGCCATGGTGTTGTTGGCGCAAGTTATGAAGGCGTTCTCTACAACCAGTCTGGCCATTTTGTTGGTGTTCCTGTACAGAAAACTCATATTTTCCCAGTCTATTTTATGATCATTTTCCCAACAGTGTTTGGCAATTGCCGACGTCTGATTATAATGCCTTATGTTCTGCAGGTGTTGTTTGCTTCGATCTTTATATGATTTGCCAGTTTCGCCATAGGACCCTTCTTCACAGTCTAGACACGCTGCCATATATAACCCCCTCTAATCTCTTCCCCCTCTACCGACTTTTTGTTTCTAACTATTTTGTTCCTAATGGTGTTTTTGTAGTTGCCTATCAATTTGAAATTATCTAGCTTTCTGTTGATGGGTGCAATAGATTTGTTGTCAGGGACTGTAATTATTTTCTTCCCTACCAAATGTTCCTTTTCTATCCTTTCCCTCCCCCCAAAATAGTTTTTCCTTGCTTTGATGTGTGCTCACTCCCACCAATACTTAGGGTAGCCTAATCTCCTAAAACTCTCCATCAGGTAATCCAACTATTCGTCTAAAAATTCGGGACTGCAAATCCTATAAGCCCTGATGGCCAATCCTATCATTACTCCTATTTTTATTTCTTCTTATGACTGGAGAACCTATGTATGTCCTGGTTAAGAGGGAAGGGGAAAATTTAAAATTCAATGTATGAAGGAAGAAGACACACACTAATTCATACATACATAGGGGAAAGAAGAGAAGTTATAGTACTGTATATCGTGAGTTGAAAAAATCTGGTATCAAGCCATTTCATGCTATCAGCAAGCCCAGCATCACTCAGCAACAGAGAGACGACCATGCATGGTTTTGTGGTTCATTTCTTAAAGATTGGGATGAAGCTGACTTTCTCCATGTTGCCGCATTTACACAGCCAGGAAGCCCAAATCATAAAAATGACATCGTTTGGGCTGCAAGTTGGATGATATCAGCGATGACGTGCGCTATCGCCAAGTTGTGAAATTTCCTGAATGTGTGGGAATTTTTCTCTGTTTCACAGCCAAGTGGTTAATGTGGATCATCAAAGAAAAAGGGCAGTCATGGAATGGCGGATACTTCAGAGAAACTGTGCTTACCGGTGGAGTATTTCCTTTCCTCAAAGATCCTGAAAATTTGTTATCTGTTGAAGAGGTCACATTTTTGCATGATAAGGCATCATGTTTCAAGGCTCTTCAGACACAGGAGTTGCTTCGAAACAGTGGTATCGATTTCTTCTCATCAAGTGAATTTCGAGGTAGCTCCCCTGACCTTAATGTGCGTGAAAACATTGTTAGCATCTTAAAGGAACGTGCTGAAGTATGCACAGTGAACTATGATGGTATACCAAGCCTCGACGACCTGGGAAGAGAGGTAACCGAAGTGGTCAGGGAAATGGAGTTTGAGTCTCAGCTTTTTTGTGATTTGCTGGAATCATACCCCTTAAGAATGGAGGCTGTGGTAGAGGCAGATGGAGGCCACTCAAAATATTAGATACTCAGAGAGAAACTTAAGTAAATACTTGTTATGAATTACTTTTGTTTGTGTCCATATCAATTTTAGTTTATGCTGTAGAGGGGGTGGGCTCCAATTTGTCTTAAACACCCTGTATATACATATATATATGTACATATATAATATATATATATATATATATATATATATATATATATATATATATATTTATATATATATATATATTTATATACAACAAACACACATCACACACACACACATATATATATAGATATATATATATATATATATATATATATATATATATATATATATATATATATATATATATATATATATATATATATATATGTATGTGTGTGTGTGTGTGTGTGTGTGTGTGTGTGTGTGTTATATATATATATATATATATATATGTGTGTGTGTGTGTGTGTGTGTATATATATATATATATATATATATATATATATATATATATATATATATATATATATATATATATATATATATAATATATATATATATATGTATGTATATATATATTTGTATGTATATATATATATATATATATATATATATATATATATATATATATATACTATATATTATATATATATGTATGTATATTCTGGGGATACTTACTTGATTCTGGGTTGCAACGGAATAACGCAGGGAGTTCCTTATATTTATTAAATATCTGACCAAATATTAGGATAATTCGTAGACAAACAAGGGAAAATCTGTGGCTTAATGCCACCTTCAAGGGTTCTCTTTACTAATTATATTTACATAACAAACACAGATCAGAAGAATGACGAATTACTGGGCAGATAATAATAAGGGCCTGCTAAATAAATGAATTCTACACAGAATAAATATTCTACGCCAACGGTGTTTTCATAACAGGAAACATCGCAGTGGGGGTAGAAGGGGAACTGCACATGGATAGAGTTGAGGGATTCTTCATTAGACGCTTATCTGCAATATATGCATGATGGTTACTTGCAATAATAATAAGACACTCAAAGGGGACTGAGGGATTGCACAGATGGTGCCAAATGACTTGGTTCACCACTAAATGCATAAATACATTAACACTGAATGCCAACACAAATTACTGAAGGTGATCGCACAATGGAAAATAAATGATAAATGAGACAGAAATAACAGGAATTGTGACTGACTAAGAAACCTTATTTCGGTACATCACCTTCGTCAAGCTGACGGTGTCCTTGTTCGATAGGGTGCTGGTGCTGGAGGAGGGAATTAAAATGCCACTACTAAAGTATACTGGTTGGAGCCTCGGGGTCAAACACGTCGAAGGTTCAAGGGTCAGGCAAGGTTGAGGACATCTGTTCTTGTTGGCGTTTGTAGTGTTTTTCTCTCTCGGTTTTGTTGCATCGTCTATAAATAAACTTCGGGGATTACGCATCGCGCCCAACATAGGTAGCACAAAGGTCAATCTTTGTCACATTTTCTATATATTCCACATGTCATCAGTAACCCTCGTGGAGGTTTTAGGATAGGGCAGGGCACCAACTTTCTTTTTTTGGTCCCTCCCTGGCCCGTTGTCTGGCACCGCCAAGGAAGGTATCTTCGAAGGTTATCTGTAACAAGGCTTTCAGCAGTCATTTTGAAGAGAGAGAGGGGTTAGGCTTAACCATTTTGGGGAATGAAGGAGAGAGTTCATGAAGGGGCGAGTGGAAACCCACAGTTCTACTAATTAAAACAATTGAAGTGAGTTTTATTTCTTTCTCTGCTACGTTACAAACGTAAAAACAGGTGGGGTGGGGCTTGGGCAGAGGTTCCATTCCTTGCACCTCCCCAACCAGGTAAGCATTCAAACCCCTAGATTAGGTGAGAATGATTACCAGCAAGCAAACTCGCTTAAAGACTTTACTTTACTTCTCTCTCATTTCCCTTTGGTGCCTTATAATTTAACTTAAACTTCTGCGTAACAATTAATTTCAGGAGGTAAAACAACACTGTGACATTTACGTTAACTCAGAATAAATACTTGCTGCTAGAAATGACATATTCTTCTCATTAAATTTCTATTACATTAAGGCAGCATTAATCAGAATACTTTTCACAACTTAATGGTATAGCTAAAACAGTGAATTAATACTATGTTAATTCTAGAGATGCTTCATGCACTCTTAATAATAATCAGTTACGAATTTTGCACACATGCAGTTAGTTTGCCTTGAAGAGGCATTGCAGTAAGGCAAGCGTGGGCTTGGTTAGGTGTTTCCATGATACTTGAGCAACAGCTCAGTGCCAATCAGGCACTATAAATGCATGGTTGTGAGTGTGAGACTCGAGATTTATTACAGAAGTTCACAAAGAGAACAGATGACAGATTCAGAGTAATTAATGATTTTAAATAAAAGATGATGATTAAATATGCTGAAATTACATTCCTTAGTCTATGGAAAACTGCTAGGTTCATTCTTTAGCCCAAGAAGGCCACAAAGGTAGCCAGAGGGAGTGACTCCTCTGGCAGGATCATTTGCCAGCATCTATGATAATGGCACTGTGTCAAGTTGGCACTCATATGATAATAACTAATGGTGATGGCATATCATATTTTAAAGCATCATGCTGTAGTAGGTATGAAAGGGAAGTCATAGGATTTATACAGTTGGCATATCTGTCAATGGCATTCTGCATGGGCAGAGAGGATTAAAGTAAAATGGGGGCCTTGGTAAGGCATGAAATAAATGTGAGTAATAATCAAAAGTAAGGAAGGGAAATGTTAAAGGAAAGAATAAGGGATAGAGCTATAAGGGAAATAAATAGGTGAAGGACCCTGACATCCTTTTCTAGATAGAGTTGCCAAAGTCTTCGTAGGATAAAGGGTGGGCACTGTGCCATTTTGGCACTGGTGCCAGGAGAGCTCAGGGGTTCTCTTTAAGCTACCTGGGATAATCCACTCCCGTGGTATTTCCTCCACGGACCTTTCTTACTTTGATTGTTTGTCTCCGTTGGGGAGGGTATTTGGGTGCCACCAGTGTCGGCTTCTTTGACTGCTGATGCAGGGGCCTTCCTTGTAAGCTCTACCATGATCCATCGCAGTTCCTTGAGTTCATCAGCCATTTGAGACATGGCAGAATCCTTACTTACTGTTGTGTCTGTGAAGGACTGAGACACAGCAGAAGCGGTCATGAGGGCCATGAGAGGCTCGCAGGTACGGGTGACCAGCTAAGGCACGGGTTGCAAGGCTGCACCTTGAGTAAGCTTTCGCTGGGTCGGAAGGATCAGTCTCTCTTACCGGCATTGGTAGTGGAGCCAAGCCAGGAGAAGAGAGGGGACCTGGACTGGGATCTCTGGAATGGAGATCAGGGGCGTGCTCTGGTGCTGGCACTAAGGCAGGGCCAGGCGCTAATATTTGATCTAGAAGTTGCTCGCCGTTCGGGACGGATGGAGCTTGGCACTGCTCAGTGCACCCAAGTGACACTGGCAGAGATTGTTAGTCAAATATGGGATCTCCTGGAGGGGGATCTATTTGGGGCCCTAGCACTGGCAATGGGGCAGGGCCGGGCAACGGAATGGGATTGGGAATCGATCTTGATGGAGGGGGCCACTACACATTGTGCTCAGGTGTCACTGGCAGTGGAACGAATGCAGGCATTTGAGGCTTACTCATGCCTAATGAATGATTTGGGGGATTTGGACCCCTGGATTTCTGTAACTTAGATTGGATCTGGAAGTCCTGCCCCAAGAGGAGGTCATAGCCTCCAGGAATGTATCTGGCGACTGCAAGGTGGCAGATTTCAGATCTATGAGGTCTCATGGCCCTCAACGTGACAGTAGGAAGTATCATCTTAAAGTGATTGATACCTTCAATCTTGACAAGTTCACATCTGTTAATGATAGCTCCACGGGGAACTTTGTCTTCCATTATGAGGGACATATGTGTGCCAGAATCATCAAATGCCTTGACCTGGCTGGTGGGGCACCTACCTCACGGAAGTGCCACACAAATGGGAACCTGGGCTGGAGGACCTAAGGATGTTGGGTCAGTGACTGCCAAGGCAAGGGCTGGTGCACTTGACTTATTATTATTAGGGCATTTTGCCCATTAGGCAGGGTGCCCATAGACTTTGCAAGTGGGGCAGTAAGTCCAGCTATAATCTTTACCTGGCACTGTCCCATAGGAGGGAGTAGGCCCTTTACCTCCGTCCATGACCCAGGTGTTGCTCATTGAGGTGTTGTCCCATTTGAGGAAGTAGAGGGGGCTTCTGGCTGATTCTCAGCTTTCAAGCGGCACTGTTCAGTGGGGTGTCCTATTCTCTTACAATACCCACACACAGGTTTCTTATGGGGGTGCCATTCTTGTGAGGTTGCTGGGAGTTGGTCGAAGCAGGTGAGGAGGGATATAATTTTCGTCCATGGAAACAAGATGGGGATAATGCGTATCCCATATGTCAGCCCAACGGCAGCACTTGACCACTTCCTTAGGTGCCTTATCGCATAGTTGATTATCGAGAGCTGGCGGGTCATAAAATAAGAAATTCTTGAGCTGGAAGAGTTCAAGGACATCCTCCACATTAGTGGCCTTCAGAGATTCTAGCCATCGTTTTAAGGCCTGGGTCTTTTTGAAGATCCACTCAGACCAGGTTTGGCCTATTTCCTTGGGCATATTTCTCCACCTTTTCCTCCAACGGTCGGGAGTTATTTCAAAAGTCTTTATGATGGCTTGGCAGACAAGGGCAAGATTTATTTGATCCTCAGGGGGGAGAGCATTGAATGCAATGGCACCCTTCCCTTCAAGGTGCTTTCCCAGGATCAGAGACACTTCTGCAGTAGAGGGCTGATAGGTCGTCAGGACCTTTTCAACATGGTCAAGCCAGGTTTCAGGCTTGGCTTCGTCCCAGTTTCTGAGGAGGGTTCCTATACTGCTGAGGGTTGAGCGAGAAGAGGGTGGTCATGTGTTGCGCATGTTGTGAGATGCCATTGCAAGGTGATGAGCTCTTTCTTTCTCCCTCTCCTGTCTTTCTTTCTCCTTCTCCTGTCTTTCTCATTCTTCTCGTTTCTCCTGAGGGTTCTTTCCTTCTCCTTCTCCTGCCTTTCTTTCTCCTTCTCCTGTCTTTCTTTCTCCTTCTCCTGTCTTTCTGCCTCTCTTTCTGCCATGGCACCGTCTACTCTCTTGGATCCAATCCCTCAGGGCTTGTCCTGACAGTCCCATGCCCTTTCCAGCGGACATGTAGAACTTGAAGTCCTCATTTTGCTGGGCTCTGGATGTCACAGACATCTTGAGATAACACTTATATGGGCGTGACCCGTTAGAAAATCAGTATGTCTGAAAAGACTCAGGTTGTTTGGAAGACTTAACCTTCAGGGTGTCTGAAGGACTCAGGGTGCCTCGGAAGACTCAGGGTGTCTCAAAAGACTCAAGGTGTCTGAAAAGACTCAGGGTGTCTCGAAAGACTCAGGGTGTCTCGAAAGACTCAAGGTGTCTGAGAAGACTCAGGGTGTCTCCAAAGACTCAAGGTGCCTCGAAAGACTCAAGGTGTCTCGGAAGACTCAGGGTGTCTGAAAAGACTCAGGATGTCCCGAAAGACTCGAGGTGTCTCGAAAGACTCAGGGTGTCTCAAAAGACTCAGAGTGTCACAAAGGACTCAGGGTGTCTCGGAAGACTCAGGGTGTCTTGAAAGACTCAGGGTGTCTCGAAGGGCTCAGGGTGTCTTGAAAGACTCAGGGTATCTCGAAGGACTCAGGGTGTCTCGAAAGACTCAAGGTGTCTCGAAAGACTCAGGGTGTCTCGGACGACTCAGGGTGTCTGAAAAGACTCAGGGGTGAACCGGTTCAATATGTCTGACGAGACTCAATGTTGCCCGAACTGAACAGATTCAGGGTGTCTGAATAGACTCAGCTGTCCGAAAAGACTCAAATTTCAGGTGTCTGAAAGACTCAGTTGTCCAGAATGAACGAAAATTAATATGTCTGAATAAGACAAATTTCAGGATGTCTGAAGAGACTCAGTTAAAATTAATATGCCTGAATAAGACAAATTTCAGGACGTCTGAAGAGACTCAGTTAAAAATTAATATGTCTGAATAAGACAAATTTCAGGATGTCTGAAGAGACTCAGTTAAAAATTAATATGTCTGAATAAGACAAATATCAGGGTGTCTGAAAAGATGTTAAAAATTAATATGCTGAATAAGACAAATTTCAGGGTGTCTGAAACACTAAATTGTTCAGAATGAACAAAAATTAATATGCCTGAATAAGACAAATTTCAGGATGTCTGAAGAGACTCAGCTAAAAATTAATAATGTCTGAATAAGAAAAATTTCAGGTTTCTAAAACACTCAATTGTTCAGAATGAACGAAAATTTAGCCCAAGCTAACGTAAGCCTTTATGTATATTTTATCTTGTGGTGAGAAGCTGCAGAACTAATTTTTAAAAAAATAAGGCTTACTGGGTTATACAATTATGGTGTGTAAAGAAATTTTCCTTGTGCTGTAAAATAATGTTAAATGTGGTAATGAAAACAGAACAAACCTTAGCCCGCATGTGACTAATAGTAGTAACTCTAATATTTACTTCTTGTCTCATAACATTTGCCAACAAATGAATAAGTCAGGCAGGTGGGGGTGGGTTGCCTTGACTGCGTATGTGACTTTTTACCTGAGCCTACCCTTTTCCCCCGCTCGGGTCTCCCACAGTAGCGAATGAATGAGGAAATTCTCGCTGATATATTTGTTAAAAAATAAATTTACAGGAATACTACGGCTCGCTGAGGAATATCCTACTCAGTTAAAGAATTAAATGTTTATTACTTTAAAAAAATGCGGCGAGGTGCACGGAAGTATGGATAAAAATTAGCGAGTTAAAGAAAGGGATTTATATATGAGTGCTGTGCATGCAGTTTTTATAACAATGGAATTTCTAATGGAACTCACAAATCAAAGATGGCGTACGGTTTGGGATGGGCCCACGTGGCCTGGAAATGAAGATTCCATGTTGGATTTACTATTCTCTCGCCTTGACAGCAGAAATTTAGATTCCTAAATACGTCCTAGCTTTTCCTATAGATCAAGCGAGAGAGAGAGAGAGAGAGAGAGAGAGAGAGAGAGAGAGAGAGAGAGAGAGAGAGAGAGAGAGATAAATCCAGCGATGCGAGAATAGCTGGAGTTACAACCTTGGTGGTCGCCTACAGTGTGTCTATCTGGAATAGGGGTCTATTCCTTTTATTTAACTCTTCAACTGAGCTACTCCCTAGCTTCCTATTCTTAAAACATGCAGCTAACATGCAACAGCACAAAAATCTTGTGGAATTGTTAATACGCTCTCTTTTCTTATGAACTAATTTGGCATGCACGTGGCCTATCAATTACCTAACGCTGATTGCAGTCACCTTTCGCACCTAGCAAAAACATAAACAAAATATTTCGATGTGTACTTACGCTGTGGAACTGTCTTTTCTCATGTGCTTAAAATGAAGGGGGTATGATATCAGGGTCGTCTCTAATTATGCAGACCAGCTAGCAGTTGCTATTCTGCTGATAATTGCAAAGCAATTACATACTCGTCAAGGTATGCCAGTTGCGACGAATGTCAAGGGGGACACTTACTTGATTCTAGGCGGCAACGGATGAATGCAGGGAGTTCCTTATTTTTATTAAACATCTGACTCAACATTGAGACAATTCATAGACAAACAAGGGAAAATCTGTGGCTTAGGGCCTTCTTCATGTCCTCGTTATCTGGCGCCACCGAGGAAGGCATCTTTGAAGGTCATCTGGAACAAGGCCTTAGGCAGTCATTTTGAACAGAGAGAGTTGTTAGGCTTAATCATTTTTGGGAA
Source organism: Macrobrachium rosenbergii (assembly GCF_040412425.1). Lineage (NCBI taxonomy): Eukaryota > Metazoa > Arthropoda > Malacostraca > Decapoda > Palaemonidae > Macrobrachium > Macrobrachium rosenbergii. Next base: position 67,979,127 of record NC_089761.1, read on the forward strand.
TGAAGGAGAGAGTTTATGAACGGGTGAGTGGAAACCCACAGTTCTAGTGATTAAAACAGTTGAAATGAATTTTATTTCTTTCTCTGCTATGTTACAGATGTAAAAATGGAAAACAGGCGAGGGGTGGCTTGGACAGAGGTTGCATCTGTTGCAATATATATATATATATATATATATATATATATATATATATATATATATATATATATATATATATATATATATATATATATATATATATATATATATATATATATATATATATATATATATATATATATATATATATATATATATATATATATATATATATATATATATATATATATATATATATATATATATATATATATATATATATATATATATATATATATATATATATATATATATATATATATATATATATATATATATATATATATATATATATATATATATATTATTCTTATGCTGTGGTTTTCATAATACAGTAATCTCCTCGTGTGTATTTGTATGTTGTTGTGTACTGTATGATTTTGTTTCAGATACGCGTATGCCATAAAAGAGTTAGCGTAAAGTTAGTGTTAAACGCTATATGGTTTGAGAGGACGACGTATGCGTCGAGCTGAGAGAGACTGAGAGCCTTGTTCGTTGTATAGAGAGCGGTTGTTAGTCCATTTTCAAAACTGCTGAAGTGATGCATTCCATTGGGACTCGATCAAAACACTGTGGTTAGACCTACCACGTAGATAGACGCCCATACAGAGGAGTCGACACTCAGAGACCAAAAAGCGTTGTGGAAAGGAGCTGCGTTTTCCGCTCCTCTCTCTCTCTCTCTCTCTCTCTCTCTCTCTCTCTCTCTCTCTCTCTGCTCTCTCTCTCTCGCTCTCGGGATTACGAATGTCCCGTTTTAATGTAATTGATATTTTGGTAGACGATGGTCACTCATATTCTTTAACTGTTTAATTCCTTAGTAAATGTGTCTGAGTTATCTGAACAGTGTATTTTATTAAGTGTGTGTGTAACAGCGCCTGGTTAAAGACACGAAGCATTTGGTACCAAGGTATTGTAATATAGTTATTGGGTTTCAGTGCACTGAAAATAATATCTGCAGTGGTTATATGTAAAGATACCTTTTCACTTTTTTAATATTTTTTTGTGTTATATGTTTTATGCTTTATCTTTTGAAGAATTTTCTTTTATGCATATATGTGATGTATTTGCTATTGCCTTAACTTTTTGCTTTACATTTTTTGATATTTAATCTTTTGCAGAGTATATTTCTGTGTCTTTTGTATCCACATTTTAATATGATTGATTTATTTGCCTTATTTTGTTTAACACGAGGGAATTAATTTACTTACAGTATATTTCCTTTCAATCAAGTTTTGTTATTTAACAATTTAAATCTTACTTGAATAATTTTTGATGAATTAATAAATTAATTTCTGATTTAATTTTGACTGATGATTAATTCAGATATAATCCAATTTTGTTTTGTTTCGAGTAATAATAAATTTCCCTGAGACTGTTAAGTGTCATGTATAATCTTTGAATTTAGAAATAAATTTTTGTGTTTGAAATATTATATCAGGGTTTCATTCATTGACCCACCAGTAATTTTGATTTGAATTAGGGATAGAGTGGTAAGTGAGATGTTTTCCTTCAAGTAATTGAAGTGAGCTCGAACCAGGGAAATGAAATAAATAGAAATACTTGAACTTTATAATGTTAGTGGAGTGATGCCCTTAGATTTTACCTCACACCTGTTTAACGAACTTTATCTGCTTTCTTTCATGATTGATAAGTTTTATAAGGGATCACTGTTGCCTTTAGAGAAATCAGTCGTCTTGTATGTGTGATGAGGGTTCAGGTGTCTGGCTTTTTGTGAGGTAACTATAATTGATGAATAAATGGTAAGTTTGGTAATCAAATATCAAGCACTTAGATACCAGGTTTGATTTAAAGAACAGACACTGGACACTCCGGGGTCACCATATATAAATGGTGCACTAGACTCCGGGATAAGCACTTAGATGTCAGGTTTGATTTGAAGAACAGACACTGGACACTTCATCAAAATATATATATATATATATATATATATATATATATATATATATATATATATATATATATATATATATATATATATATATATATATATATATATATATGTATTATGTATATATATGTACTTCTAATAGCCACAGTGCCCTCTTAACTTCTCGAATTCTTCGCGCTTTTTTGGATATGCTTGTAACTACAAAGCCGTAAGATCCAAACACAAGAAATTGAAGAGACTGTGATGGTCGGTCACGGGAAATGAACCCGCGTGACCTTAATCACAAGGAGGTCCCGTTGCCAACCTGACCACGAGAAGGATAAAAGTCTATTACCCTCGTACATACATATACCTGTCATTTTCATATATATTTATTAGAGCTGGAATAGACCCATCCTCACCATTGTAGCCAAGAGGGCAATCGTTTTTATTGCTTTTTAGGCTGAAATATATATGTAGAATCTACTGGTCACTTTTACCAGACACATATGTAATTTTAATAGCCACAATGCCCTCTTAACTTCTCGAATTCTTCGCGCTTTTTTGGTTATGCCTGTATCTATGAAGCTGTGAGATTCGTAGTTACAAGCATATCCAAAAAAGTACGAAGAATTCGAGAAGTTAAGAGGGCATTGTGGCTATTAGAATTACACATGTGTCTGTTAAAAGTGACCAGTAGATTCTACACACACACACACACACACATACATACACACACACACACACACACACACACACACACACACACACACACACACACATATATATATATATATATATATATATATATATATATATATATATATATATATATATATATATATTTCTAATAGCCACAATGCCTATTAATATATATGAATATTCTTATATTTTTGGATATGCTTGTAATACATAAAAGAATTATAGAAGTTAAGAGGGCATTGTGGCTATTAGAATTACATATGTGTCTTCTAAAAGTTGACCAGTAGATTTACATATGCTATATATATATATATATATATATATATATATATATATATATATATATATATATAAAAGATATATTCTATATATATATATATATATATATATATATATATATATATATATATATATATATATATATATATATATATATATATATATATATATATATATATATATATATATATATATATATATATATATATATATATATATATATATATATATATATATATATATATATATATATATATATATGTATATATATATATATATATATATATATATATATATATATATATATATATATATATATATATATATATATATATATATATATGTATATATGTATGTATGTATATGTATATATATATATATATATATATATATATATATATATATATATATATATATATATATATATATATATATATATATATATATATATATATATATAAATTTATATATAAATATATATTAACTTTATCACATACACAATTGTTCTGTGCATTAGTAGAATTACTGAAAGGACCCTATTCAAACTGGATTGTATCTAAAGGAGTTTTTATTCAGAAAAGTTACAAGCTTTCTTGGACAAACAGTCCACATTATCATGTATCCGTACACTCAGCAGACTCGTAGTCCAGCTGTATTTATATCTGTGTGCTGGGTACTTTTAATCCTATAATCGCCTAGCTCCTCCTGTGTGACCCCCACCCCCTCGTGCGGAAAACGGACACCTGGAAGGAGGGATCAGAGAAAGACCAAGATCACGAGGGTGTGGGGGCCCACCCCCTCGTGACCTTGGTCTTTTCCGCAAGAGAACTCACGGAAAATGGACACCTGGAAGTAGGGATCAGAGAAAGACCAAGATCACGAGGGGGTGGGGGTCACACAGGAGGAGCTGGGTGATTATAGGATTAAAAGTACCCAGCACACAGATATAAATACAGCTGGACTACTCGTCTGCTCATTGTACGGATACTTGATAATGTGGACTGTTTGTCCAAAAAGCTTGTAACTTTTTTTGAATAAAAAACTCCGTTAGATACCATCCAGTTTGAATGAGGTCCTTTTAGTAATATATATATATATATATATATATATATATATATATATATATATATATATATATATATATATATATATATATATATATATATATATATATATATATATATATATATATATATATATATATTATATATATATATATATATATATATATATATATATATATATATATATATATATATATATATATATATATATATATATATATATATATATATATATATATATATATATATATATATATATATATATATATATATATATATATATATATATATATATATATATATATATATATATATATATATATATATTTATACTACAACGAGGAAACCTCTTCTAAGCCAACTCTCCCTTCACGAATTACAATAATATGAAGTATAAGAATAAATGTTTATCTTTCGTTGAATTCATAATAAGATTTATGCTCATTGTTTATTTTCAGTAGTACTGTAAAAGTTTGAATAAAGGAAAGCTGTGGGTAATTATTCTGTCACTCACCCCCCGGGGGTAAAGTTTAACCTTTCTTTGACTGAGTGATCTGCCCTGAGGCCATAATTCCAGGTGCTGTCCTTCAGGAATTAACCATGCTGGTGCTGGAGTGATTTAGAAGAGAAAGCGAGCCAGCCCATAGTAAGTGGCCCCACGTGCTAGCACCATGACACCAGCACATGAGTGACCTCGTGCAAAGGCTGCCCTCCCACCAAACGCCACATGTGAGCCCTCTATAGAAAATGGAGTGCCAGTAAGTACAACACCACCTAGAAGGAGCGGAATCTCAATCCGCCAACCTTGCAAAATGGCGTTGCACAGGCAGGCCGATCTCAGAGAAGTTGGATACCCTATCTAGGATGCAGTCCTATTGCTTCCTTCAAGCTGCCCCTTGTTCTTCCCCAAGTGGCTGGTCTAGAAACCTGATTTACTTTTGCAGTAAACCCCTTTCACTATTACCCTCCATCGCTTGTGTCCTAAGACAAGGAAACCCCCATCTCCTGAAGAAGGTAATGTACCTGAATTAAGGTTCTCAAAGTCAGTCACATCCCCTGTTATCTCTCACCATTCTATTTTATTTTCTCAGTGCAATTTACCTCAGTGAGACCTGTGTTCATAAGTGAAGTGCGTGACATTCTTAATGTAAGTGTATTAATCAGTATTGCAGAACTGAGTTGCTTTGGCACCATCAGTGCAATCCCCTCAATTCCCTTTATTTATGGTGTTGACTCATTAAGTAACTGTATGCAATCTTGATTGCAGATAGGAATGCTTGCTGTGGAACTATCTCATCATCTTGTGTGTGCACAGTGGCCTAACCACTGTATCTTCCATTACGGTGCCCTTTGAAGCAGGTCACCCTTGTGTTCCATCGTGGATCTTTTCATTTATTGTATATCTGATTGTTTGACAGGACTGTTTGCCTGTCCATAATCATTCCCCATTCTTCTGATTTATGTGTTTAATGTAAATATAATTAATTAAATGAACCCTGAATGTTTACCTGATCACTCCCTCATTTGAGGAAGGCCTTAAGCTGGCATTTTCTTATATGCTTTTATCTGAACCCAGAACTAAAGTCAGATGCTACCATCCCTCATGGTAAGTTTCCGTGAATCTTCAGGTTAAAACCATTCAGTGGCCTTGTTTTCAGCTAAGTTAACCTCTGGGCCAGACCAAAACCACATCAATATATTAATTGCAGTCCACTGACATTTATTTTGAGTGAAATAAATAGCAATTGGCCGAACCTGACTGATTTATAAATTTACTATATGTTCAATGGTTATTATTTAGGATGAAGCCACATAAATGTCACAAGCACAGAACATATAGTAAAATTATAAATCAGTCAAGTGAGTCAATTATTATTTATTTCACTCAGAATAAATTTCAATAGGCTGTAATCATCAAATCATCACTTGGCTGGATTATATTGAAGACAAGGTCTTTACAGTGAAAATTTAATTATCATTGTTTGGGTGTGATTATCAAGATCTCTTGGGGCCCACAAAAAAAGCATTGGAAAGCATTAAACTTTTCATCACGGCAGAGATGAGGCCTGATACCTGAATCAGCAGAGGTTCAAGAATTAATCACCTGTACCATGTGTGACTCCTAGATAGGCAGTTAATTTTAACCCGACTCCAACTCTTCTTTTCTTGTTCGCTCAGGCCAAATCCCTTTTATTCTACATGAAGGAAATTGATTCAGTTTCTTTATAGCACCAGTCATAAAATATATGATAAAGTAAAAAAAAAAAAACTCAGTAGGTAACACACACACACACATAAACACACATATGTTACCCTACAAAAAGTTAATCCCATTGCTTACCTTTGCTAACAGTCAAGAAGTCCCATATTTAGTAGTTTGATAATGACTGCATCAAAGTTGCTACTGGCACCGTACATTTGTACATACGCACATGCATTCTCTCTATCTTTCTCTCAGGTCTACAGTGAAACAAGCATTACCCAAATAATTTATTTGACAATAATCTAACATAACTGGATTGCAAGAAACAAGAGATGAAATAAAATGGAATACTAATGTTTACCAAATGATCAAATATATTAAGGACCACCATGTTCAACTAATTATTCTCTCAAAATAATTTTCCCACAATAGGTCAACATGAGTCAAAGTCCAGTATATTCCACCAATGAGTACATCTTATGCCTCTTCCTCAGTGAAACATCTGAAGTAGTCAAATAAAACCCTTTTTAAACAAATGTATAAAAATAAAGATATGGGAATTCCTCCATGTTACTTATAACGTACACACAATATTAAAAACGCCAGATATAAGTGAGATATATGTTAAATGAAAAGAACCATCTACAGTTTGGGAAATCTAAAATGCTTCCTATCTCCAAACAGCAATGTTCACAATCTTAATCGACAGGTCTTGAACCACAGAGCCTTCACCAAAGGCTTCTATCAAACTTTGATGTTGATCTTCAAATGACAATTTGCTCGATAACTAATACCTTCAAACCCTGGGGCTCCGCCCTCCCAAAAAAACACACATACGAACGGATTCTCTGGAACACAGACATTTCCGGCGAACAAATTCATAAAGTCTTGTCGCTAGGCAGGGAAGTTCTCACGTTTCACGAATATCTGACGCATTTGACACACATACAGTTTTCCTAATTAGATGCGTGCCAGACACCAGCCAGGCGTTCTCCCAAGACTCTTCATAATGCCTTTAGCCACGCTTATTAATAAAAAATTTACTGTGTATTGTAATTCATAAAATATCTGTGACCTATGAGCTTTTCAGATGCTCGACAACCACAATGAAGTGCTGCCCAAGCACGAGGGGGATAGCAATAATTAATTGGCAGATTCGTGCACTAAATGGACACCCACACTCCTGGCAGGCTGATCTTCATGTGAGGGTTTACTCACTAATGTTTTTGTACGTGAGAAATACCCCACTTAACGAAGAGTATAACAACAAAGGCCCCAATCACCGATAAAATAGCAATGAGGAAGTACTGATTTGGCCCCGGGAAAGGGTCGTCTTCAGGCATTGGAGGAAGTGGTGGAATTGTGGCGATCTCTCAACTTGCAGGTGGCACAGGAAACACCTGATGTCCCCCATGAAGATGCTGCATGAAGACACGAGTAGCAGAGTTGTAGACACTCTTGCCCAGGACTCGAAACTTCAGCGTGACCAGCCTACACGCCGCATCGAAGAGGCAGGATCCTCGCAGAAGGAACGTATCCAATAAATTATGGCACCGGATGAACATCTGACAGTTTTTGCAGAACACCTCGTTGAGAGTCTTCATAGAAGCCACCTTGTACTCATGTTGGAATGTTTGAAAGTCACAGTCAGAAGGAGTCTGGTTAAGTACTAACATCTTCTCACATCCTAACCAATCAACGTTTTTGAGCATAAAGATACTACTGTCACAAATATATCTATCATGAACTAAAACACACACTTACTTATAGTTAACATCCGAGGATTGAAACTGGTCCCCCAAAACGTACATAGTCTCCTCACTACCCCATACTATTGCAGAACCATTAAAACCACTATGGAAAGGTCGTATGATATAACCATGAAACGATTTCAAGTTGCAAACTGGAACTTCCACAAGCAACCTCCTATCAGACACTCGGACTTTAAAAATCCCACAATAACGATACCAATTCTCCCCAGTAAAAATTACCTGTGAACCATGCAGATATGCTGCATTCATCAAAGTCAGTTCTAAAGACACAAGAGGTAAAATATCTAAAAAAATTCGCCCCTCAGAAGCAACAACCACTGCCTTAACCTGTATTTGAATTTCCGATAATATGGATTCTGCTTCTTTCTCAATATTCAATAAGGTAGTTTGATAAGAAGACAAAAAAATCTAAGTCTCCCCCCATCCTATCAACTGTGACCAATCACCCACTTAAAGACGTCCCTCTCGTAATTTTACATAACCATCTCGTAAAGTCATCAAAGTTTTACCTTGGCTAACTAATTCTGCCGATGCCTGTTCAATTTTCACCAAATTAGCAACTGACATACTTGCGAGCATTCCTATGACTAGAACGGCTCCAATTAACAATGGCACAGCCCTCTTACTCCTTCTAAAAGAAACTTGAGAAGTCAAAGAACCTAAATTTGGAAACCATGCTAAAGTCTTCTTAAGCTTATCCTGAACCCTAACAGCTGTAGCATTAAGTTCAGTTAACCAACCCCGCAATGGACCAGACAGATACTGTCCATTATTCATTTCACCCAATAAATTCCTAAGTGACTGAATTTTATTCTGGGATGCTTTGAGCTCATTCCTTGCAGAACCTATATCCTCAAAATCTATGCTCAAAGTTACCGCATCAGATGACAACCACACATTAGTCTTCTTCTATAACACCTGGCCCTAACCTTACTACGGAATTAACCCATGCCATGACCCCTAAAGCCGCGAGCAGACGAAACTTCAGCATCTAAAAAAACAAAGGAAAGAAACCCATAAATTACCAGATCACGAAACAAGAAAAAAAAAAACAAAGAAGAGAAACCCATGTACCTATAAAACTCTATGGTATTCTGCACCTAATTTAACTAAGTTTTCCCCTCCCAGCCATTATTGCAACATAAAAAAAAAAACTACTCCGAACAGCTACACTTATGCAGAAAAGGAAAAAATAACAAAAAACTGAACTCGTTCTATTAAAGATTTGTATAACTCTATGGAAAGGCATTCTCCCAAGTAAAAAAAAAAACTACAAATGGCACACCTTTAAAATCCATTAAAAAAACAAAAGAGAGAAAAAAAAATTATCAGAAACAAAAGTATATCACAGAAATTAACCCACAAGATTCTCATTAATCTGTCTTTTTAATTTTACATATATGTGTCAACCGAGACACTCCCATATTTTCATCCTGAACAAATCTATTCCCTTCTTTACTTCTACTACCCGAAAAGGGCCCTCAAATTTAGAACCTAGTTCATAATTCAACTGATTCCTAACATTTATTTTCACAAAAACCCTTTCCCCCACAGCAACTTTAACTCTATCTGACTTTGAATTGCTCCTATCAAGCATATCCTGAGTTTTCAACTAGAGTTTCTTAGCAAGACGTGCATATCTTTCCTTAGCAGTAGAGATCAGCGATTTAACTGTATCATCACTCGATGGAATACGTAGTAAATTGGACGTGCCCCGCACTGGGTAGCCAAACAGTGCTTCAGTGGGAGACATTCCAGTGGTATCACTAACCACAGAATTGATGCTATGCTGAACCTGTGGAATATATCGATTCCAATTCACATCATTGCCCCCTACAGTAATTCTGAAAGCCTCAATTACTTTCCTATTGGCCCGTTCATATAATAGTCCATTTGCCACTCTTATGATTTCCATTGGGGACCTATGAATCTTTTATAGTACAAGGTATTATGGTATATATCTAGTATCCTGTTTTTTTCTGAAGTACTTTAACTGGCTTGTCCTCTTGACAACTTTGGGCAAATCCTGAAATATGCAAATCTTGGTCGCCATTATATAAAATTCAATTTTTTTCAATGTCTCTGTAAATTTGCAAGATAATATGTCATATGGGATGTCTATACCCATGTTTTCATGGTCAAGGATTAATATGCCACAAAAACAGCCATAACATGTGCAGTTTTATTTGTACAGACATTATGACAATAAAGTTATAAAAATCTTACAACAATACATGAAATTCGACATATTTATTATTGCAAACTGTTCTTACAAGTAAAACTTATGCTTCTGGGTGTATTTTTAACTGCCAAGATACACAGCTTCTTGCTTCATGTACATATACGTGCTCCTAATGATAATAGAAAAATTATGTGTTTAGCTGTGTAAAGGGAAAATACAAGCTAAATGTTGTCCAACTCATTCTCAGAACAGTCACTGTCATTTTCATTCACTTGACTAGTGACTGTGAATGGATTATTGCAACCATTTGTGCCTCCACATATACAATAAATAGTGCAGGGCAACTGGCTCTTTTGACAGGATCAGGACATAGAGCTGCAGGAGGAGCTGGAGAATCAGAAGCAAATGCCGGTGTTGGGACGCCATCCTTCACCTGCCATCCGAACTTTCTGATGTCCACTGTTGGAGGGCCTTCCTGATGAGCTGCTTTCCATATATCATTTGGAGATGGCCCGTTGTACATGGAGCAGTAGATTGGCATCTGTAGGCAGTAGATTGGCATCTGTAGGAGGCATGGCCATAATGCGCACTGTTTTTTCCATTCTTTCTTGTATATATCCTGTGGCGAACTGCATTCACTGAGGTGCCTGGAGGCTGGCCATATAGTGCTACAAAGAACTGCTGGCCTGTTTGCAACAGGTCAATTTCTGAGGCATCTATCTCTCCAAGTATCTCAGATAATCCTGGGAAATTTCCTGCCTGCAAGAAATTTACAGCACTGACTTTTCCTTAGTTAAAAGAGTAAGACACAGTGTCACAACCACTTAGTGCATGCATTCCCAATAGCTGCAAACACTTGGGACCTAGCTTCTCACAGGTTCATTGATGTCTGCAATATCGCCATTCCAACGTTCCATCTGAACTTTACATGTATGCTGTAGCTGAGTTTTCCAAACCCAGTAATTCAGCAGTACTAGGACATCAGTATTATCACTGAGGATTCTTACTACCCTGTGACACTCAGCTGCCTTCAATAAGTATGCAATCATTGTCACATCAGCCTCATCATGTGAAAAGAGACAATCTTCTTGACTTTCTAGCGTTATTTTATTCCCCATGTTGAAAGAGGATAGTATCCATGACAGTTGCTATTTGTTTCGTTTATTCTTCATAATAGTATCTCCGTTTGGGAGTAGACTACTGATAGTCAGGTTATAGTCGGTGGTACCCTCATCACCACGCTGCATTTTCTCATAGTCTTTGGCTGACAGATCGAGATACTTGTCACTATCAAGAGAGTATAACGAGAGACGGTGCTTAATACTCTCAACAAGGATAGATGCATCAGCACCATGAGGCCAAGTAATGTGATAGAGCAGCTGCTGTGCATCCACTATAATGATGCTTGGAGGCACTGGGCTTTGCTGTAGCACACCAAGACTTCTAGCAAGTACAGCTTTGGTGACCTTTCGCAAACAGCCATACTCATCATTGAGCGAGGAAGGGACAGCACACAACTCATACTCAAAGATGTTTTCTATTGCAGCTGACGCTGTTGACCTGTCATAAGCACTTCCATGTCAAAGACAGTCTTCTTACCAACTCTGATACCATGCTTTAACTGCTCCATTGTCTTAACGGGGCTGGAAAGTTTTGCATGAAATCCAGATGGTAGTGAATCATGAAATGAAGCTACCATCTTCTCTCCAATCAATAATGCATCTTCAACATTGACTTCATCTGGAGGAACTTGGCCATTGACAATGTTATACATGACATCACTCACTTTCTAGTGGGTGGGAACGCTTTACTATTTCTGTAGCAACTCTCACGATCATCAGCATCAAGCTTTGGCCTCTTTTCACCTTCCTCTTTGTGCTTCATTGGTGTTATTGCATTGCAGACTTGGCCCATGTACAAGTTTTCCATGGCATCTGAGAGGTAGGCAGAGATAGGGAATGAATCGATCCATTCAGTAATCAGCTCAAGTGACAGTGTCATACCTCTCATATCACCTTTTCCTATTTTGATAGCAGTTTGTTCACTAAACTGATCACTTGACACAGAGTTCCAGACACCTTCATGATGACATTTTTGGGTACCATAAAGAAGGGTATTATCGTCAGTGTAACGTCTGGTGTGTATTATCGTCACCTATCAAAATATTAACGAAATCAAACAATATAAAATAAAGGCCTCAAAAGTTTGTTTTCCTTTGACAGCTATTATATACTTTATGTAAAAAGTATGTTACGCCTGATTGGACGATAATAAATGCAGGTCGATAATACCCTCATCGATGGTATCCCATGTTGCAAGTTGAAAAACCTAAAAACACCTTAGGATAGCAAATCTATCAAGAAACCTTGTACTATAGAACATTCAAAGGTTACCCATTTTGGCAAATGGACTATAACCAATTAGCTTCTGGTCTATAGGGAATAATAGTGACTTTTTGAATGCCCATTACACCCGCAAGACACTCTAACGTCTTGTTCACAAATTCTATCCCATTATCTGTAATTAGCACCTCAGGAACCCCATAATGACAAATATACCCATTAAAGAATGTGACTGCCATCTCCTCCGCTGCTTTATGCTTCAAAGGAAGGAAAAGTCTCTGCAAACCTAGTTAATTCGTCCACGACCACCAGCAGGTGACTATGGCCATAACTAGATTCACAGAAATTGAATACAATATCCATGTGGACCCGGGAACAGGGTCTATTGGGAATAGGAAATGAACCTAATTTACAAGAAACGACCCTAGATGGCTTATACACATTACAAACCAAACAACCTCTCACAAAGTCTTCCACTGATGCAAGCATATTCTTCCAAAAGAATTGTCCCTGCATATTTTGATACGTCTTCTCAATATCCAAATGCGGACTGCCAGACCTACAATGAACAATATCCATAACGGTAGGTACTATGTCCGCAAACTCAACCAGAACATCTTTCACACCCTCAATATATTCTTTAAAATCTGCATTGGTTAAATGATCCCTAAAAACCTACCTCCTAGCCTGTATATCTGCTTCTGAAAATTCACTCATGTCCCCAACAATAGCAACTGAATTATCTTCATCAACCCAGTCAACAAAATCAACTTCATAAGTACCATTCTGATAGTTCCAAACTGAATCATTACAGTTTAGCAACTCCACCCAAGTATCCTTTGAACTCAGTACATTGCTTACAGAAACCGTACACACTGCCCCCTTCAGCTTTTTGCTATATTCATCCACACACACCTTTCTGGGTTTATGCACACCTTTCACTCGAACTTTCACCATAGAAACCATACCAGGACCTAGAACCACATCATCCAACAAAACCCCCTTATAACACTTCCTGCCCACAGAAACATGTTCAGAATCCACCCGCAAATTCTCATACACCCGATCCATTATTATCATCCATTCTACTTATATCCATTCCCTCGTACGGTACAAAAACATCAAGCACTCTAACAGTTATACTGCATACCCCTGTATGAATCGAGATTTTGCGTCGCCGACACGTTGGATGACCCAGTAACAATGTACTCCCCAAAGCCGCCCCTTGTATAACAAAAAATGGCTCTGTAAAAATTCTACCCCCAAGATATAAACAAACATTTACGTAGTCCAAAACCCATAACGTATTTGCTTGCACATCACATACTGTCTCTTCAGCAGGCCTCAAAGAATGATCGGAAAACATCGATCGGAACAACTCATAATTCATCAAATTAATAGACGCACCTGTATCTATAAAGATATTTACATCACCCCTATACACAGACCCTTTTACCACTGCCTTCGGCTCTGAGGGCTTACCCAGAAGTCCTATATCACAAGAAACAACTCCTTTCATCTCTTTCCCCTCTGTTGCTCGGCCCTCCAAAAATTCTATCGGCCCCTAGAGGCTCCAGAAGAACCACCTCGAGGAGTTCTCCTACCAGACAGACCAGCACTCTGAGGCATGCATCTAGACTCATTTTGTTTAAGAAGCAAGCAAAACCACCAACCATGATAAGCAGACTTGCAAGTGCCACAATATTTCACCCTACAAAACTTCTTAGTATGGCCCTGCCTATTACAATTATAACAACGCCCCTGAGATCCTGAACTCGCCGAAGTCTTATCATCCACTGTCTTGGCACATAAACTCATTATTGTGAAATCACGATCACTATGTGTGTGATGCTTCTGAATAGCCCAGGAAGATTTCGGCATCCCGTCCAAAAAGGTGCTATCTATTGTAGGGCATTTCGACATGTGCTTACGAATTTGAGAGAACAGGAAAGTTTCATCCAACCTCTTTTCTATTTCCGAGTCAAAACTATTTTCGATAGCATCAGGAACGCCATTCAGAATCCACGCATATTGCAATAGTTACTCAAGATTCTCTATCTAGTCAGGGAACCACATGAGGCTATCATGCAAATAATGAAGGTTTGTTGGACCCATCATATAAACTTTTTGTAGCGTCTTAGTTGTTAAGAGAGATGCCTAAGGTATATCTGAAAGTAAGATACTTTTCAAAATTTCATTGCGAAGCTGCTTTTTTAAAGCGTATAACGCAAAAACCACGATTTTCTGAATAAATTATTGATTTACTAAAAATCTCATTTTGAATGGTCAGATCAAGTCCAAATTTCGCCCACCATTGCCGAACTGTGTTGTATATAACGTATATAAAATTGCAAGTTGATATATAATTTGCAAAATAAGTTTTGTTTCAAATTTCCTATCTAAAAGGCGATTTTGAGTGAGAATATAAGATTTCAAATAGCTTGAAACTCAGTTTTTTCTCAATAGAAAGATCCTTATTTTTTCATATACTTCAGATTAATAAGAAGATAATAAAATCATAAACAGTAGATCTCCATGGGAGAAAATTATTATAAAAAGCCTGTTTATTTCAGATTAAGCGTCAAAATTGGAATTGACAGCAGTTAGAATGGATCCTCTTTGGAAAGCTGAAACAAGTCAAACTAGTAGTATTAACCTCACATTTAAAGAATGTCTGATATGCCAGAGAGCTTCTACAAAACCTCTCAGAAAACTAACAGCAAGAGGATATCCAAGTTTTAGGTCTGCTCTGCTTACCAGGCAAGATGATGTTTACCATAGATTATCTCAATACCTTGATGATGAAGAGGATTTCCTCAGGAATGATCCTAAATGTCACAAAGAATGTAAAAGTGTATATACTGACAGAAATAAGATTAAAGCTCTTACAGGCAGAGGAACAAGAAGCAGGAGAACCCAGCAGCGGTTTTTCACTAAATAAGTCTGGTTGTGTAACTAGTCGCTCCACCTTACCAATAATGTTAGATGCTAAAACTTGTTGCTTTATTTGTGGAAAGAGGCGTGACTCTAAAGGTAAGCATGCGCTTGTCTTAGTAAGTTCTTTTGATATGGAGCATTCTATACACAAAAAAGCTAAAGAATTGGGTGATGAATCTATTTAAGTAAAGATAGAAGGGCATGGAGATTCCACAGTTGACATGATTGCAAAAGATTTTAGGTATCACAGACTGTATGACATGCTTTCTAAATAGTAGAAAAGTAGAGGAATGCTCTTCAACACATACTAGTCCATATGACTTGGCTTTTGAACAGCTTTGTGGTGAGATTTCAGATCGCCTTCTGGATCATCAGTCAGCGTTTTCTTTGACACAAATTCTAAAGAAATACGATAATATTTTAACTGACAAAGGAATTCCAAATGCACATTGCTACAAATCTGGTAGACTTAAAGACAAACTAAGACAGTTTTATGGTACTGAAAACAAATCATTCCCCAAAGAAAACACACCAGCATCGTATGTTCATCCCACATTACTGTCAGTGAAATGTGCAGCTTGATAACAAAGTTACACAACGAATTAGATGAATCACAGTTACAAACAGAGTCAGATTGCAGCGATGAAGAAATGATGAGTAAAGAACCTCCAAAGCAAACATATATGGTAGCAAAACGGCTCTTGATGGAAATGAAGACCAAAACTAAAGAGCAGAGCTGAAAATGTTTTGATATTCATGGGGAAACAATACAAGTATCTTACAAATATGTACAATTTTATTGCATGGATGGTGACAAAAACTGAGTTAATTTATCAGATGAAACAGAAAGAGTACCTCTTCCATTAAAAGATCATGAAAAGGTTTTGAATATAGCTCAAGATCTGATTTTTTGTGTATCTAGAGTACCTACAGTATGCCCAAACAAATAGGACTGGCCCTTCATATTTTAAGGCAAACAAGAAGCAAAGATTTAGTAAGAACTCTTAATAGGTTTGGGCACAGTATAAGCTATGATGACGCAGCGATGCATAACATCGATGGCTAACCTTGTGAATGACAAAATTGAAATTGACAAGGTATTCATCCCAACCAATCTAAACCAAGGTAATTTCTTACAATGTGCATTTGATAACCTAGATTTTTCAGAGGACACACGCAATGGAAGAACACTTCATGCTACGACACATATATTGTACCAGTATCAAGACAGGGATGAAAACTCAACATGTGAAATCCCTGTTAAAAGAAGAAATAAAACTGATGATCCAACTGCCTTACAATTCCCAGTCTCAGAAAGTCACTTGTCATTAAAGGACAGGAGACAAGCTAGAGTTTTATCACCAAACATACCACTAGTCAGTTACGGGTCTGAAGCAGAGCTCAAAGACATCTTATTAGATGATGACAATTTTGCTTGGTCACTGACTAGGATTCATGCGGAACAAGAGGGAATAAAATTCTTATCTTGGAATAAATTCTTTGAAATGATTTGTGCCCCAAAACCCAAAACTGTAATTGCCTATGGCCCAACCTTTCCAGAATCTCCAACGAAACCAGATGTTGTGCAAGCATCATTAGATTACTTTATCAAGGTAACTGAAAAACTTGGCTAAGAAAATACAATAGTTACGTGCGACCAGGCTATATATGACTTTGTTAAAGGATTTGTGACTAAGTATCCTGAAAAATATAGGCATCTTATTGTACGGATGGAGGGATTTCACATCAATGTAAATTTTCTCTCATCAGTTGGCCTTGTCATGCGAGGAAGTGGTATAGAGGACATCCTTGCTAAGAGTGAAATTTTCTTGCCAAGCACAGCAAATAAGATTGTTAGTGGAAAAGACTACTACAAAATGTTCCGTTACTACTCACTTGTATGTGAGGCTATGATGCAACTCAAATGGAATGCATTCCAGCAGTGGTCGGACTCTGTCATTCAATCAGATGCTCTACTAGAGCTTGAAATATACGTTGATGAGCTGTCTCAAGCTTTGGAATCCTCAGTCAAAGAACATACACTAACCAAAATTAATCAGGTTAAACAGGCTCTCTGCCTTCTTCATCCCCTGTGGTTAGGATTTGAAGAAACTCTTGGCCCAGCATCAAAATTCTGGTCTATGTTTATAGAGATGGTGTATATAGCAAAAAGATATATTATAGCTGAGAGGTCAGGTGTGTGGAGTGCTCACTTGGCAGAGGTGCAATCCATGCTTCCATATGTTATTTCTTCCAGACACTGTAAATATTCTAACCGCTTGCCAGCATATCTATATGACATGCAAATGCTAGAAGTCACTCATCCAGAAGTCTTCCAGAAGTTTTCTGAGGGACTATTTACTGTTTGTCAGTCAGGAAGGGCTTTCTGTGGAACATGGACCAATCCAGCCATGGAACAGACTTATAATAGAGAGGGAAAGTCCTCTATGTTTAACGGTATCTCACAGAACCAATCACCTCGTGACAAATACATCAAGGCTTTGCCAATATTAACCAAAGTTTCGGAGGCAGTGAAAAGCATAGTCCGTGTAGAGGGAACATCTGGAAGCCATCACAGAAGTTCAAATAAACAAGTCAAGGAGGATGCTGATTTGACTGAAAAGGTGAAGCGTACACTTTCAACTGTGATGATTAATCCATTTACTTCTGTGAACAACAGTGATCTGGTGAATATTGCAACTGGAGAGAAAAATCCTTCAAGTGATATCATCTTTGCAAAGGCAAAAGGCATAGCAGCAATGAAAAAGGCTCAAGAAACTGGATCTGCAAAGATTATTTCTCCAGACATCCAATGTTCTAAGCAACCGAAGAAAACTGGCCAGAGCAAAAAACAAACAATTCTGAAAATTTACCGAGAAGAATCAGCAGTAACAAGAACTTTATGCTTCATACAAAAGAGTGATGAGACAGCTCGAAAAGAAGCATTTGAGCATGAATGGACACCTTATCCTAGTTCACTGTTTCAACCTGACCTCAAGTTTCCAAGCGGCTTTTCCATGACCAAGGGCATAAAGTGTGATTTTATTGCACATCTTGTAGCTGCGAATAATGGAGTCCCCCAAAAGATATGTTACCTTCTTCTGAGCTACCAGCTGTTTATGTTATTGACGCCATGGCCTTCATACAGAGGTCCCAAACCCTTGGTGCTAAGACCTTTGGTAAGTTGGTTGAATGATATGTTACAAAGATCATGGACATGAAGCCAAAAGGAGTCAGTGAAATACATTTTGTTGGTGATCATTATGATTTTTCAAGTGAAAAAAGCATTAAGATTGATGAATCATTCGGGGAAACACAAGTACACCCCAGTTTGTACCAGCAGAAAACGTTTGCATTCCCAACTGGAAACTTTTTATGAAAAGTTCTGACAACAAAGCTAGTCTTCTGGATTTCATATCACGAACAATTTGTGCCAAAAAAGATATCCTAATACCAAGTGACATTTTTCTTGTTTTGGGTGGGACATTTTCCGGTAATGATAAGACTGTAAGGGCTAGTGAAGAAAGTGTTAGTGAAATTGAAGATCTCAGATGTGAAGATTATGAAGAGGCTGATACTCGTTTAATAGCTCAGCTTGCGTATGCAACTAGACTTTATCAACAATCGCGTGTTATAATCCAAGCTAAAGACACAGACATCATTGTCTTGTCCATGTATCATTATTGCCACTTACAGTCAGTAACAGAGATTTGGATCCAGAAGATGGACAAATATTTATCAGTGCATAAACTAGTAGAGCTGTTGTCACATAAATATCTGACAGAAACACATACCCTTACAAGCATACTGATATTTGCGTATGTGATCTCTGGAAGTGGTAGTGTGAGTTATATTTACCATCATGGTAAAAGGAAGGCACCCAAGATAGCTTTGCAGAAAATGGGCCATTATACTGAGCTATCACGATATGGTGACAGTGACGAACTAGATGTAACAGATGGCATCATTAACGAAGCAAGAGCGTTTATGGTCAGTCTTTATGTCACAGACTTATTTGAAGACTTAAATGTACTGAGAGAGCATATTTTTGCATCAAGTCGAATCAATCTGCGAAATTTACCTCCGACTGAAGATGATTTTCACCAGCATTTACTTCGTGCATTGTATCAGCTTATTATCTACAAGTGAGCCCACATGTGCAAATTGTCCCTTCCTCCTATCACCCAGTATGGCAGCAGAATTGTCAGTGGCATACTGCAACCCATAATGATGATCAAGCCAGCAAAGCCAACACCTGCAAAATCAGCTTCATGCAAGTACAAATTCTCAAAGTGCTTATGTAACTGTCTGTGCGCAAAAGCACAGGTACCCCGCTACATAGGATGCTCATGTCTAGGTAAAGCCGATAAATACTTACGTGCTGACGCCCAAGATTCATCTGAAGATGAAGATTCATTGATCTGAGACGATGCTATTGCTTTTCCTTTTTATTTACCAATGAATAAATCTAATATAAGAAAGTCGTTTTAATTTACCTATATAACAAAGTTAAATTCGGTGTCAATGTCAGTAATCATACTGTATGAAATTCCAATTTTGAGTGGCTTTCAGTTGAGGTAATACTATATATAGATTTTTTTTTTTTTGTAAATCTGGTTCTTGTATTTATTTTTGAAATGAAGCTGGAGATAACAAAGTTAAGTTTTGTGCCAGTGCCAGTAGTCATACTGTAAGAAATTCCATTTATTGGGTGCCTTTTAGTTGAGGTAGTATATATTTCATATTTTGTTTGTTGTTTTCCATTAATATAATCACAAAAGAATTCTCCCTCATATCACGCTATTTTGTATGGAAAGTAAAATTCTGAATTTGAGGTATTACAAGAGCCTTTGTTGGCACAGATATTAGCTAATACTGTCGTTATCATTCCAAAAAGCATCATTAGTTTTATATCCTGTGATAGAAGAGGTGATACAATGTACAGTACCTGGAAGCTATTTCAGGCATACTAGTCATAAACGTGTGTTTTTTTTAGTAAATCTTGTTTTTGTATGTATTTTTGTAATAAAACTGGATTATAAGCTAGTTTTATAAAATTGTCCTTATTTAGTTGGCATAATAGAAGGGTATTTCGTGTATTTAAGCTACAGAAATTATATTATAAGGATATAATGTTACTGTTTTGCAGAAATGGCGTTTCTCTTTTGAACGCCTTTGATGCGAAGAGTTACATCTGAACTCTGCTTCATTTCATAGATTTTGCAATGAGATTTGTAATAGTATTTTACATTACCATGCTCTTGGAATTTTGTAGATTACAAAAATATCAGATACAAAAGTTTATCTTTCAGGGCCCCATTTTCCAAAATATGAGAGGCTGGCGTCCTGGCTAATCATAACAGAGTCTCCATTTACCCAACCAGGATTTCTCAACTTCTTCGAAAAATCCCTTGCAGCCTCAAAACATCTAGCACTAAATGTGACCAGCGAATCATGACCTTTACGGACCTTGAAAAGAGACTTGGGGTTTCAAAATTCACCACCAGCCCCAGCTGTTCCATATGACGTTCTCAAAAGGTCCTTAAGATCGTCCTAGGTCCTACACTTCAAAAAGTGATGACTCCGGCAACACTGTTCAGTATCCCCTTTATCTAAACTAAGGAAGCCTTTTGCTTCATTGAAAGCTTCTACCACATCCGTTATTTTCTTGGCGACTAAAAAGCTCGACACCTGCTCTATAAAAATTTCAAGTGGAACTGGAAGAATGCCATCAACCAGCCCTGGAAAAGGCTCAATTCCCACATTTACGGATGTAAATTTTTGAACCATTTTCACCTTACCCCTATCTTCGTTAGCCACTGTCATAGTATCCTCCAAGTTCTACTGTAAGTACCCGACCTGATCTCAATTTCATATAACTCCCTTGTGAGAGAGGTGTGAAATAATGAGAAGGAAGACAAGCACTGCTGGTTTATTGATGAAAACAAGCTGCTTATAAAGCGGGATGCAGACGTCTGCGTAGTTCACGGAGACCGCTGGTACAAAGATTTACAGGTGACCTGAGGTCAAACTAATTCCTTACAAAAGCAGGACAGGTTCATACAGAGAACACAGTGATCAACAACATCTGACACATAACATAAATAACTTGTTACTTGTACATAAAATGTGATTGTTTAGAAAGACAACATATATACAGATTACAATTATGATGATAAATATATATTCCGATCGACCTTAGGTCGATGAAAAGGCACTGCAGAAAATGGGATGTTCTCTACAGAGAACGTGTTGAGCGGGGACTTTACAATACTCACCCCGCAAGATGGAGGCAACGTCTGATTAAACCAGGTATCTGCTGGGGTGACGAAGGGGGCCTCTCTTTCTCGATGTCAACTGGAGAGGGCGGTCGCCTTCGCCAGTGTCCTCTGCAGTGGTTTGATGGGGTGCCTTTCCGTCAGGTTTCTGGTTTTTTTGGGGACTCCCTCGCCTCCTTCCTGTGACCGGGGTTGTTTGAGGGGCTGCCGCATCCCACAGGAGATCTTGGGGTCCACCTGTTTCCTCCCTCTAGGAATGCGGGTTTGAGATGATCTATTGACACCCAGTCTTCCTGCCCATGGATGGATATTCAGAATGCCTTTTGTTCCTTTCCAGTGCAAGGAAAGGTCCCCCGTAGGGTCTAGTGAAGGGTGGGTGTACGGTGTCGTCCCTGACGAAGACGCGGGTGGCGGAGGACAGCCCGGGGGCATGAAGGGGGACGTCCTGTAGGTGAATGTCTTTTGGCAGGGGGCGAACTTTCCAACTCTGTCTCGGAGCCTCTGTGTTCCTATATCATCCCTGTCCTCTGCGACGAGTTACCCCGGGACTACCAGAGCCTCCCCATAGACTTTTTCCACTGAGGAGGGGTTGCCGTTGCCTCTGGGGGCGGTCCTCAACCCGAGGAGGACCCAGGGCAGCTGGTACTTCCAGTTTTCAGAGGAGCAACGAGCCATGACAGATGCCTTCAGAGACCTGTGGAACCTTTCCACCATTCTGTTGGCTGCGGGGTTGTAGGTGGTAGTGCTGTGGTGAGTGGTCCCCATTAGACATGTCAGGGCAGTCCACAGCTCAAATAGGAAATCGGGTCCCCTGTCTGTCGTTATGATGTCTGGGACACAGAACCGGCTGGTCCAGCTGGAGAGGAGGGCTTCCTCGCACACACTGGAGGTGGCTTCCTCCATTGGCATAGCTTCAGGCCACCTGGTGGAGTGGTCGATGACTGTCAGAAGGTATCTGGCTCTTCTTGATGGGGGAAGAGGTCCTACTATGTCGACGTGGGTGTACCCAAAGTGTTTCTTTGGCTTGGGGAATTCGCCCACTCCCGATTCGGTGTGCCGACCCACTCTGCTTGTTTGACACTGCATACACTGTCTTGCCAAGGCCATCGCATCTTTCTGTATGCTGTGCCAGACGAACTTCTCCATCAGCAGTCTGGCTGTTGTCCTTCTGGAGGGGTGGGATAGACTGTGGATGATGTTGAAGACCAGCCGACATCTGGAGGCGGGTACCAGGGGGCAGGGGCGTCTGGTGCTGACATCGCTCAGTAATGTTCATCCTCCCGAGCCGAAGGGCACGTCCTTCCACTTCAGCAATGTGATGGTTGTGCGGTAGGCTGGGGTCTCAGGGTCAGCAGCTTGTTCGTGGGCGAGGTCCTTGTAATCGATCCCGAGCGGTACGGAATCGATCTCGATCCTCGAGAGGGTGTCGGCTACTGGGTTCTTCCTGCCGGGGAGGTACTTGACGATGCAGGTGAACTCTGCGATGGCTGCGAGGTGCCGCAGCTGCCTAAGGGACCATACATTGCCCAGCTTCGTGAAGGCATGGATCAGCAGCTGGTGGTCGGTCCAAATTGTGAAGGGTATCCCCTCCAGGAGGAACTTGCAGTGCCACACCATCTGGTATGCTGCGAAGAGTTCTCGGTCAAAGGTGCTGTAGCTTGACTTGGCAGGGTTTAGCCTCCTACTGAAGAAGGCAATGGGCTGAGGAGTACCTCTGATGACCTGTTCCAGGACTGCTCTGCAGGCAACGTTGCTGGCTTCCAATGTCAGCTGGAGGGGAGCACTGGGGTCCTGGTGGGCCAAAGATGTTGCTTTGGTGAGGGTAGTCTTCATCAGGAGGAAAGCCTTCTGCTGGTCGGGGCCCCACACTAAGGTCTTTGGACGTCCCTTCAGGACCTCCGTCAGGGGGGCCATGGTGTGAGCAATCCCCAGGATGAATCTCCTGTAGTAGTTGACCATCCCAAGGAATTCTTGTACAGCCTTGATGGAGGTAGGGGTGGGGAACTTCTCGACAGCTTCGACCCTCGATGACATTGGGCGGACGCCTTCCAGGGATATCTCATGGCCCCAGGAACTCCACCTTATTGACACCAAAGGTGCATTTGTCAAACCTGACAATGAGGCCACTTTCCTGCAGGTGCTGCAGGACCTTTTGGATGTGTTGCAGGTGTTCCTCCCGGGGTCTGGAAAAGATTAGGATATTATCGACGTAGTAGACGCAGAAGTCCAAGTCCCCCAGGATGCTGTCCATCAATCTCTGAAGGTCGCACCTGAGTTCCTCAGGTCGAAGGTGGAGAAGGTGAAGACGTAGGACCCAAAGGGTGTGACGATGGTGGTTTTGGGGATGTCCTCCCGCGCTACTTGGACCCGAAAATAGGATTTTAGTAGGTCCATTTTGGAGAATATCCTGGCCCCATGGAAAGAGGCTGTTAGGTCCTGCATGTTAGGCAGGGGGTAGTGGTCCAGTTCTGTTGCCAGGTTCAGCCGCCTGTAGTCGCTGCAGGGCCTCCATGTGCTGTCTGCTTTCTGCACTATGTGAAGAGGGGAGGCCCACGGGCTCGGAGCCTTTCTGCATATGCCCATCCTTTCCATCTCTGCGAAGGCCTTTTTGGCCTCCTGAAGGTGCTGTGGGGAAAGCTGTCGGAACTTTGCGTGTGTCGGGGAGCCCTTCGTCTTGATATAGTGGTATATCCTGTGTTTGGCAGGAGTCCCAGGCATCTGGCGGAGCTTGGGTTTGAATACCTCTGGGAACTCCTTCAGGAGGGAACCATACTGGTGGGGCGCAATGGAACAGATGGCGGGCTCCCTGGGGCCTGGTGACAAGGGCAGGGACTGGCAGGACTGGGTGTCCAGCAGGCGTTTGCGGCCGAAGTCGACTGCTAGACTGAAGTGGGCGAGGAAATCCCCCTAGGAGTGGAGTCCTGATGTCAGCGAAGATGAACGCCCAGCTGTACCTCCGGCCAAGGATGGAGATCGACATGAGCTTGGTGCCGAAGGAGAGGATGGGGGACTCGTTTGCCGCCGTCAGGCAGGTACTCGGGTCCGGCTGTCATCTGCGGTCCTCTCCTGAAGGTGGAAACACCGAAAGCATGGCTCCAGTGTCAACCAACATCATCCTGCCGGAGATCGCGTCACGGACGTAGAACCCTAATGGTAAGGGGCCCCTGGGTGTTTTTGTTGTTGCTGCCATGGCGGCCTGTGTGGTTGGCCGCCGCCTCCTCCTTTTTTTGAAGGGAAGAAAGGGCAGGGGGCTTTGCACTTCCAGGTGGCTCTCCTGAACCTCTGGTGGAAGTAGCATAGCCACGCCCCTACCTCTTCTGCTGGTGGGACGACCTTTTCTGCTCAATGGAGATGATGGGCTCCGTGGTGGGGTCCTCTGGCAGGAGGCAGTTGGCGGAGTATGTGGGCATGGTCGCCCACTTGGCCACCTTCATGGAGTCTGTCAGCTGTGGCGCCAGCCTGATTAGGTCCTCGACCGGCAGGGCGTACACATCCATGATCTGCCCATGGACCTCCGGCAGTAGCTGCCGCAGGAAGATCTCCCTCGACAGACTGATTTCCCTGCGCCTGTCACTGCTGTCAGTCTCAGGGAGGAGGAGGCGTGCCACACTTCCTAGAGGTTTCCTTCCTGCCGGGGGTTGAGGGCGAGGTCAAGGGTGTGAGCAGCTCTCTCAGAGACCGGCAGGGAGCAAGTCTCGACGAGAGTGGATTTCAGTTCTTGGAAGGTGGCGGGGACCGACATCATCATCAACCAAGGGGCGATTTTCTTATATATCTCCTCCGGGAGGACGTTAATGGTGATGTCCGCCTTCAACACGTCGTCAGTCAGGCCTGCTATTCTGAATTGCCCCTCGACCCTGTAGAGCCAAGACGCTGAGTTCTCCCTGGTGAATGGCGGCAGCCTCGTGTTAAGGGCCGCCTTTGGTTGGTCCATCAGGGGGTCATCGCGTGGGGTGGCGGTACCGGTGTGGAGGTGCACGCGGAAGGGGGTTGCAAGAGGGAGGTGTCTGCCTCTGAGAGGTTCGCAGTAATTTGTACTTGGTTGGAAATGTCTCCGTTCATGCTTTTTTTGTGCTCTCACTTGGAGTGTGTGGGAACACTCACTCCAATGCCCGCTGGGGGAGCGTGCCATGTGGGTCCGCTAATGACGCTGGCAACCCGCCGACGAGGGTCGGTTAACCCCTGAACGCTTTGTTAGAGCACTGTAGTTAGTCCGTTAGGGGCATGGATTAGGTTCATTGGGCCAAGACTTAGTCGCCGTTTGGGTCCGTTGATGGCTTCCAGGAACCACTCTGGGGGTCACCACTGTGAGAGAGGTGAGAAACAATGAGCAGGAAGACAAGTACTGGGTTCATTGATGAAAACGAGCTGCTTATAAAGCAGGATGCGGACACCTGCGTAGTTTGCAGAGGCCGCTGGTACAGAGATTCACAGGTGACCTGAGGTCAAGCTAATTCCTTACAAAAGCAGGACAGGTTCATACAGAGAACATAGTGATCAACAATGTCTAACACACAACATAAATAACTCGTTACTTGTACACAAAACATGATTGTTTAGAAAGACAACATATATACAGGTTACAATTATGATGATAAATATATATTCTGATCAACCTTAGGTCGATGAAGAGGCACCGCAGAAAACGGGATGTTCTCTACAGAATACGTGTTGAGCTGGGACTTTACACCCTAAAGGTAGAAAGAGAAAGGAGAAAACCTCCCAAAATAACTCAGCAAACCCCCAACACTAA
>NC_089761.1:68010664-68018164 GCF_040412425.1 Macrobrachium rosenbergii
TGGCACTGCTCAAGGCACGCAAGTGGCACTGGCAGCGGGTTTAAGGTAGGTCCTTGAGGGCTCTTAGGGCTTGATTGAGTTTTGGAGGGTTATGACCCCTGAATTTTTGTAAACTAGGAAGGGACCAGAAACCCTGTCCCAAGAGGTCGTACCCTCCAGGAAGGTAAGTGGCTATTGCAAGAGTGCAGATTTTAGATCTCTGAGGTCTGGTGACCCTTATTTTGACAGTGGGGAGAATCATCTCATTTGATTGATACCAATTTTGATTGATATCCAATTTTGATAAGTTGATGCTGTCCCAGTGGAGGGGCAGGCCTTTTTGATTTCATCCAAGAGCCAGACATGGCTTGTTTTGGCATTGTCCCATTTGGGGACTTAGAGGATGCTTCTGGCTGATTCTCAGCCTCCAAGCAGCACCATTCAGTGGAGTGCCCTGTCCTTTTACAATAGCCACACACAGGCTTCTTTTGAGAGTGTCCATTCTTGGGCATAGGTTGACTGGAGGTGAGAGCAAGGGGGCAGATCTTGTGACCCAGAGAGCTTATGTGAAGATGGTAGGTGTCCCAGCTGTCCGCCAAGTGACAGTACTCAACGAGAGTCTTGGGGGCTTGAGTACAATAGTAGTTGGTGAGGGCAGGCAGGGCATTGTAGAGGAATTCCTCGATTTGGAAACATTCGAGGATATCCTCTGCGGTGCTTGCACTTAGGGATTTTAGCCACCTCTTAAGAGCCTTGGTCTTGTGGTAAGCCCACTCAGACCACGTTTGGCCTGCCTCTTTTGGCTGTCCTCACTGCCGCTGTCTCCAGCACTTGGTGGTAATTTCATAGGCCTTCCTGATGGCCCATCAAACCTCCTTGCTCGTCAGGGGTGAGGGAACGAAAAGCGGCAGTGCACTTTCCACCCTGATACTTTCCCAAGATCAGTGCCATTTCGGCGGGGGCCGGGGAGGTGGCCGCGAGTATGTCGAGAAGACCTTCACGATGAGGTTTGAGCAAGGCTTCAGGCTATTCTTCATTCCAGGGTTGGAGCAGGGTATTTATGCTGCTGATAGTTGTGGGGGGAGAGAGTGCAATGGGTCTGGTGCCATTGAGTTTGGCAATTTGTATCTCATGTGCCCTTTGCTTGTTCTTCCCTGGCTTCCTTCTCCTTTCTTTCTTGTTCTTCCTTGGCTTCCTTATCCTTTCTTTCTCGTTCTTCCCTGGCTTCCTGCTCCTTTCTTTCTTGTTCCTCCTTGGCTTCTTTCTCTTTTCTTTCTTCCTTTGCATCATTGGCCCACTCTAGGACCCAACTCTGCAGCTCCTTCCCTGTCAGTCCCAACTGTTTGCCCAAGTTCAGAAACTGTTTGAAGTCCACGGCCTGCATGGTGTCAAGGTTCTGGGGCCCCGGTTAGAAACAAAGCTCAGTTTAGATGTGCCCTTGGTATCAAGGATGGTTCTGTAGAACTCAGGCTTGCTTGTGGTGAGCGGTTCAAGATTTGTTCCATAGAACAAAGGGTTTGTGCATGGTGCGCTATGTTTAGTCTGTTCTTAAAAACTCAATAGATTTATGCGTGTTGAACACTTTTAATTAGTCTCCGGAGAATGTAGGGTTTTGCATGTTGAAAGCAGTTATTTGGGTTCCAAAGAACTTAGAATTTTTCTTATTATCAACTAAAAGTTCCCCTTCGGACAACATATATGAAAATATATCATTTCCGAGGCAGAGCGAATTGGATATTAAAGGACGTTTGTAGCTTAATGCTTGTATATGAATCACGGTGATGTGATAAAATTAATTCATAGTATGGTTGGGTGTGACAAATGCACTACACAGTTAACATAGCAGAGGTGGGTTGATATCGATTCTAATTACAGTGATTTGTAGGTGGTAGTTGGTATCAACTTATACCTCCCTTGATGACAGTGCCATTTAAGGCGTCACTGCAGTTCTGAGCTCTTGTCATCCGTGTTTCTAGGCCACGAGACGACGAACTTTCTATCAACTAAAATATTCCCTCTTCAGGTAACATATGTGAAAATATATTACTTCCGAGGTAGAGTGAACTGGATATTAAAGGACGTTTGTAGCTTAATGCTTGTATATGAATCACAGTGATGTGATAAAATTAATTTTCATATACTGTATATATGTGTGTGTATATATATATATATATATATATATATATATATATATATATATGTGTGTGTGTGTGTGTATATATATATATATATATATATATATATATATATATATATATATATATATATGTGTGTGTGTGTGTGTGTGCATGTGTGTTTGCGTGTATATACTGTCACAGATTTACACTGCCTTCATCTCTTTTGCTTAATGGAATTAAGATTCAAAGTCCTATGCTTTGAGGAGTAGCCAGCCCATACCTACCCACAGAAGAGCAACGGGGCACTTTTGAGGTGTGCCAATCAGGAAAGGTCCAGGTGGGAGTCTAAATTGTTTCACTAGGGAATGCTTAAGTGTCAGGGAACCGAGCATCCCGGATTTTAATCCCTTTCCTCTCCTACCTCCGACTTTTGCTGGCTCTGTTATTGCTTCTAGAATGTTCTTTCAGACGGTCAGCTGATGTGAGAACGCGGGAAGAAGTGGCATTTGTCCTCAGGTGAAATCGAAAGTCATAAAAGCCAGCCAGCCTCCCTGCTCACTCTCAGTTGTTGCCCAGTTTCAGTAAGAAGAACTCTTACTGATTTTATCCCAGCTGTGCCATGTGCTGCCCCTTTGTCTGTGACCTGGAACCCATGAGGCCACAAGCGGCCTGAGCCACAAGCGGCCATGTCTGATCTGAAGGAAGACAGTGTAGAGCCTCCAGCCATCTTTGCAATAGTGCACATTGCAAGACAAATCCGCAGTACGACTGTAAGCATTCGAGTATATCAGTTCTCTGTTTCTTTCACTGAATCTCTCATTTCGTTTCATCACCTTTCTCTCCCAGTCAATTCCCTTTGATATCCCATTGCCCAGTGTTCAAGTGCCTCCCTGTGTGAATTAATTCGTGAATTAATGGTCCCTTAAGTTATTCCTCCCATGTGCCTATAGTTGCTATTGAGAGAACCCATACTTCCCCAAAGCTTTATCTGGGATTATTCTATTTCCAGAGGCGTGTTATATTGTTACCTTCGTCTTCCTGACGCCCAGCTTGCCTGGAGAAGTCTGTCTTACAGTGGGCAGGCCTTGAAACGTGCAGCTTTGCAAGAGATATTTAACTGTAGTAGAATACCAAGAGAACTAAACCCTGTATTTTCCTGAGCCCCTAGCTCGCCACTGTACTGTGAATTGTATCATTAATTGTCTTCTTTGCAAGTATAATTAATATTTAGTTTCTCTGTTAAATTCTACCATAGATTCTTTATTGAGAGTTGAGTCAGTACTATTATTTGCAATGCTCTAGCCTGTGTGTAATAAAGTAGACTCTTGCATTGATCAGAACTTTCAATGGGCGAATTACCATGAATTTTGTGTGATTTGCATTTAATTAGTGTTCATGTTTGACCACTGTGATTGTTCTTCAAGACTTATCATATACGATTAATAGGTCATTAAATTAACAAGCCCATGGTCAAAAGCAAATATAAATATATATATATATATATATATATATATATATATATATATATATATATATATATATATATATATTGTTAAAGATTTCCATACCTCCCTCCTCAGACAGCTAGGGAATTAATTTATTCAGGAATAATTTCACCTTTCATTTGACTGTTGGGCCAAGAAAACATGGCGGGCGAGGTAGACCAAGCGTATTTTGAACTAAGAAAGGACAGTTAGAGTCTGTTTGAACTCATGTAGGGGAAGCCCCACCTCAGCCGACCTGGGGTAAAACAATAACCAAAACCCATCACCCCCATCACACCATGTGGGAGCTGCCTGTCCGCTAGGGGATGGGAGGTGAATCCAGGCTGTGAGATAGATAGGAACTTATCCTCTAAGTACTTAATTGTAAGACCCACTTTTCTCCACTCCTTTGCAGATTGACTTAGGCCTAGACTTCGAAGTTGTGAAATTTCCTGAATGCTTGGGAATTTTTCTATGTTTCACTGCCAACCGGTTAATGTGGATCATCAAATAAAAAGGAAAGTCATGGAATGGCAAATACTTCAGAGAAACTGTGCTTACTGGTGGAGTATTTCCTTTCCTCAAAGATCCTGAAAATGTGTTATCTGTTCAAGAAGTCACATTTTTGCATGACAAGGCACCATGTTTCAAGGCTCTTCAAACACAGGGGCTGCTTCGAAACAGTGGTATCAATTTCTTCTCGTCAAGTGAATTTCCAAGTAGCTCCCCTGACCTTAATGTGTGTGAAAACATTTGTAGTATCTTAAAAGATCGTGTTGAAGAGCGCACAGTGACCTATGATGGTATACCAAGCCTCGACGACTTGCGAAGAGAGGTGACTGAAGTGCTCAGGGAAATAGAGTTTGAGTCTCAACTTTTTTGCGATTTGCTGAAATCATACCCCTCAAGAATGCAGGCTGTGGTACAGGCAGATGGAGGCCACACAAAATATTAAATACTCAGAGAGAAACTTAAATAAACACCTGTTCTGAATTACTTTTGTTTTTGCCCATATCAATTTTAGTAGTTTATGCTGTAGAGGGGGTGTCTAATTTCGAAACACCCTGTGGCTATTAGAATTACATGTGTCTGGTAAAAGTGACCAGTAGATTCTACACACACACACACACACACACACACACACACACACACACACACACACATATATATATATATATATATATATATATATATATATATATATATATATATATATATATATATATATATATATATATATATTAGACGATATTTAACAAGCTATATATTTTCGGTGTTCATCCCTTGATAGAGGCTGCCTGACAGTGGTTCTCGAAGCTTCCAAGAGAGTAATGAGGAAAGAACTTGTTTTCCTCGTAAATTCTGGAGCAATGGCATGGCTTGGCTGTTCACTCATTAATATTATAAAAGAATGCTGGCCACATTTAAGAAAATAGATTAGCAAAATAAATTTGTGATGTCACTAAGAAGCAATTACATTTGCTAGATACTTGTGTGATTACATGATATCAACTCTCTCTCTCTCTCTCTCTCTCTCTCTCTCTCTCTCTCTCTCTCTCTCTCTCTCTCTCTCTCTTGAAAAAATGGGTTGTGGACAATGAATGTGATATTGTAGCAATTTCATCGATATTTATCTTCAGTCACTGTAGCAACAGTATCAATTAATGAAATGGAAATTCCGCAGTAGCTTCTAAAGACTTTGGAGTTATAAGAAAAATCGTTAACGAAGCTATGCATGGTTTGGTTAGACAATTCACCTTCCCTACCCTCCGAACAGCTTCTACCTCCTCCCAACCTCTCTCCATCCACCTCCGTCTCCTTTGTCAGTCTCGGGATCCAAACGACAATGCATGATGATATTACTCTACGCAATTTCCCTCCTATAAAGCGTTTTATATAATCCTGAGAAAAAACACTCAAAAACCCATTTTTCACGTTGTGTATTATTTACACAATTCTTTTTTTTTTTTTTTTTTTTTAGCGAATTTTAATTTTTATGAAATACGTAAGTAAATATATGTTAAGTGGTAAGGAGACGTCTGCACCAATTGGTTAATAGCACTGTTACTTAACTACATAATCAAAAGCGGCGTTGCCATTTACAGTGCCTCATGAACTGGATAAAAGGAATCTTTTCCCTGACTGTACCACCATCTTGGCTGTAATTCTCCTTGAGGGGTGAGACAGTCTGTGCATGAGATAGAATCCCTTTCTTTAAGAGGGCTATTGGCACAAGGGGGCAAGGGTGGCCTGCACTGGGTCACAGAGGAGGGTGGTAAGGGTGGCTGTGTGATTCTTGTTTCTATATCTCATAGTTATGAGCTGACAAGGTCATCGAAATAATCACAGGTTAGATTCCATTGATTTCTATCCTGAATAGTGAAATCTGCTACTGGGTTTTTTTCCCCAGATATCTGGTGTATAGTACACCTGAATTCAGCAATCATCAAAAGTTGACAATGA
Source organism: Macrobrachium rosenbergii (assembly GCF_040412425.1). Classification (NCBI taxonomy): domain Eukaryota; kingdom Metazoa; phylum Arthropoda; class Malacostraca; order Decapoda; family Palaemonidae; genus Macrobrachium; species Macrobrachium rosenbergii. The sequence goes on from NC_089761.1 coordinate 68,016,708, forward strand.
TGATGGGCAGAGTAGGAATCTTGATTTTTTAGGGCATGTATGAGTGGCTGGTGATCCATTAGGATAGTGAACGGTGGAACCTCTCTCAGATGTCTGAAGTGTCTCACACTCAGGTGCATGGTGAGTCTAGGCTGTGGCTAGGAAATGCAGAGTTGTGGTGTTTTCTTTGGGCACCTTTGGTTGCTTTAAAGGCGTCACATTGGGCGGTGCCCCTGAAGGGGCTAAGGTCCTTATGGGCGGATACACTGGTTGGTACTCTGTATCTCAGGTACAGGTGCAGTGGCTTATGTTAGTACTTTGTCTTGGTGGCGCTGGGGTGCCGGTGAGTTCTGAGGAACAACACTAAAAGGCATTGCAACCAAACTGCACTGAAGGAAATGGCACTCTGCCTGAGGCGGAATGTGAGTAAGGAGTACAAGGGAAAGTGGAAAGGTAAGCACTTCAGTAACTTAAGTCGTTGGCAGTGCCTCAGATTAGTAGCACTGTGGAAAGGGAAACCCTTGGGCTTGCACTCGTGGGTGGCTAGTTCTAAGAACTAGTGGCTGCTCCCTGACATGAGGAAAGGAAGCCTCCTTCCTGACACGAGGAAAGAAAGGTTTGGGGTTGCACTCAATGTGTGATTTGGTGCTTGCGGTATACGCAAGTCTTGGATAATGGAAACCCACTCGTGCACGACAGTCGATAACTGTTATTAAATTGTTGTACGTACGTTCTGTGAGACGCACGAGAGTTCACCCTGCAGGCTGAAGCACTTAATGTGAAAACAGATATGGGAGACAATTCAATGAGCATGGGCACGTATATAAATTCGTGCACTATGTGTGAATGAGTAAAAGGAAGAATTGATGGGGGATCTTAAAAGATGAAAGTTTGGTGTAAAAATGAAAAGAGAAAAAATATTGTAGTTGGCTTTATGAATTTATTTATTTTAGTATTCCCTTTGTTTTGATGGAAGAATATTAGAATTCTCTCTCTCTCTCTCTCTCTCTCTCTCTCTCTCAGAGCATATTTGTAATGGAACGTATTTGTTACGTGATTTGATTTACTCTAATTTCTTATGATGAATTACGTTATGCAAATTTTTCTAAAAAGGTACTTTTGGTATTTATGTAATTTAATGGCTAGCTCCCTTCATGGCAAGTTATATGGTGGAAAGGGTTTTCAAATCATTTTGAAGGTTATCAAGACATTTCGTTAGGTGTACGTTAGGGGGCGAAAAGAAATGGAATTTCGTTCGGCGAGTGAACGATGAGAAGTGGAACTGTGTGTGCGGGCAAGAACAGCTGATGGCTGCTGGTTGTCGTCGATCGAGTGATACAACAGCAATGATTTAAAATTTAAGAAAAAGAACCTTCAACTTTTTGACTGAACTCCTGGTGCTCATATGCAGAATCAAATTATTTAACTTAAAACATCAGCAACCCATTAAGTAATGCCATAATAACTCTCTAATAACC
>NC_089761.1:68023164-68043164 GCF_040412425.1 Macrobrachium rosenbergii
TCAAGCGAGCGGCCACATCCCAACGCTCCCTTCGCATAAATAAAGTCAAGGTAATGGAAACACATCACGGTTATTATATTTTTTACCTCCAGCATATCCCCATGCAAGTTATCGCCCTTTCATTCAAACGAATGCGAAACAAATTACAGGTAACTGTCGACACCGAATCATCTCTACATTTCAGTACCTCTTTACTGGCTAACTTTCATTACTGCATCCTCTTAGCAACAGCTCTCTCTCTCTCTCTCTCTCTCTCTCTCTCTCTCTCTCTCTCTCTCTCTCTCTCTCCAAGCCTCGTAACTGTGCAAATACTTCGCACATCCTTACCCTTTATTCACACAGTTACAGTCATCTTGGCAGTGTAAACACCTTCATTAGTTATCCCCCTGAACACACGAATGGTTTACGTACCCCAAGAAATGGGTGAGATGGAAATTAGGGATGCAGATGTTAGCGCAATATCGGAATGGCGGGTCTTAAAATAATTTCATGGTAACAAAGTAAATCAGCCTAGAAAATTTCCTGAAAATGGTATGCCCTTTTTCGCCTATGAAAGATCACAGTGGCAATTATGAGATCTTCCCACATCAACAATACCATTTATCATATGACAATCATTTTTACTTCACACGTAATTTATCGTGTGAACCCTTAACAGAGAGAGACAGAAAGTAATCTATGCCCTGGTAGCTTAAATCGTGATACATTTGTTTGTCGTTTTCCTCTAGAGGTCAGTCGGTATCTTTACCTTGAAAATAAATTTAAGGCACTCCATAAAGAGTAAACTTCAAGACCATGTACAGTTCCACCCATTTTCATTAATTGCATACAGACGGAACCACGCGGAGTTCCAGCCTGTGAACCGTTGACGCCCAGTGATTTCTGGCAGGCAGGCTTGCACTACAGTACACGCGCGTTTTCACTTCTCTTCCCTTCTTATCATCAATAAATTCACTAGTGCGCTGAAGCACAAATGAAACATTCATTCATTCTTGTTAGTCCTCTTTGTCTTTTGTCCCGGAATTAACAGATTAGAAAAAGCTTTTAGAGGCTCCCCTTGAAATAACTACCATGAACTATTTAGTATTTATGCCAAGATGGCGGCAAGCAGGCCATACACTGAACTAATCTCACTTTCATTTCTAATTCATATGTTATTCCAAAAAAAAAAAGAAACAAAGCAGTTTGTTTGCTTTGTCGTATTCCCAAAATTTCTTAACCAACTTGATTTTGCATTGCCTGAGACTTCCTGTTTTAAGATGCATTGTTTCTCTTGGAAAATTTGAGGGAGGTATTTGCAACGAATGAGTTAAGAACGTATAAATCATCTTTGATGAAAATAGAAAAAAAATGTGTACATGGTAGCTAACTCGAGTCACCTCAGACTTCAGGAAGACGCAAACTCGCATCGACACAGAGACGATCAGAGGACGAATCGATTATTTCGAAAGAGATGTTCACTGGGGATAATTTTCTGCACTTAGTTTCTTCCGTTACTGGAATGAGAACAGATCATATTTTCCACTATAGTCATTTTCCCCTCATGTTGACGATTAAAACTACTTAGCACACACAGACAACTGCATCTCAATGGTATTAAGATTTCTACATCACTATAGAAACAGGAGAACGTGACGTATAGAATATTACTATTGCTTTTTGAGTGTTCTATTATGCTTGAGGAAGCGCCTAGAAAGTAAGTCATTCGAGTAATTGACAAGTTTGCTGTATATTTAATTCAAGTGAAACTTCGCAGCGACAACTGCGATAACGATAGATAAATTCAGAATTACTGAAGCAATTCTGATAAACTGATAACAAACGATTCTTCTCAGCATTATCTTTCGATTCTCTCAAGAGAAACTTTTAATCGGAGCGTCAGTCTTTGCTTTTTCACTCTGATTTTCCCTTGCGCAACAACTGTCGAGGCGACACAATAAGCTCTTTGCAGGTTTCGAGATGATTTCATTTCAGTGTTCCTTCTTCTTCGAGCATTTTCTTCGTGTTATTGTTCTTTTCTCCTCAGCTGCTGGTTACTTCCTATGTTGCTATTGCAAGATCTGTCACCTTTTGCTTGTTTGTACTTAAGAGCATAAAGAACTCCCTATCTTGCCATCTTTAATAATGCGATGATGGGTCTGGAATTACGCCATGCAGTTACTTTCCCAAAATGCTCAAATGATATTCCAAATGGAGCATTACCCAGTCTGTTGGCGCTTTACTGTAACGCCACACATAGAATCCAATAAATCATTCAGTTTTTTTCATTTGTAGGTTTTCAATTCTTAAATATTCCTATTCAGAGGCAGACCTTGCAAGGTTTACAATTCTTGACGTGGTGTATAATGATTTTTTTTTAAAGAAAAGCAAAAATCGAAGTTTACCATGTGATATTTATAAAGCTTTAGCAATCAGGTGTAAACGACAGTTTGTTGAACTGGGACTCAAAACTCAACAGGGCAAGTAAGTCAAAAAGAACTAAATACCAAGAAAGAACGTCAAGATGGTTCCGAGGTCATTCGAAAAGCTGGAGGGACAGCGCGGCGCTGGAAACGCTCTTCCCAATCTGTAATAAAGACGCCATTTCTTAGGACGAAAATCCATGTGTGTGAAGACAAATTATATCAGATGATTTACTTCTATAAGGCTTCAATTCCACATTCTCCCAAGGGCTACGTGTGACAAAAGGACATTTCCAAGACAAGAATTAATTACAGTATTTGTAAAGAAGAAAAAGGCAAACGAGGAGGTAGGTTAATACTATCGAAGAGAAACGTCTTTGTAAAGAAAAATAGAGATCAGCCTAATCCAACACTGGCCATAAATCAAAATAATTTTCCATTGTTAGTTATATTAATACAAATTCAAGGGTATTGCTGGACATAATATTTTTACTTTTGTAATTATATCATTATGCATTATGGGACCAGTCAGTACAATATGTGCTGTTTACTTAAGTGTACAAAGAAAGTATTAGTCTTTTGGCCATTATTCTTTTATTTACAACTAAATATTTACGTTGATTTATTCTGACAATTGATTCTTTGCTTCTTTGAATCATATAAAATGAACCGCTGTCCACACATGATTTTATACACAATTTTGTACTCTGGTGAGGACAATTTCTAAAAGCATAATTTTTTCCACCGTTAATACTTGAAAGGCAAATTGTTTACGGAGTTGTCATACGAAAAGATGACGTTTACGGCTAGTTTTCAACTTCGATTTGATTGACTCAAAGCCGATGAAATAAGACAAACGGAGCGTGTTCTCAGGAATTTTTCCTTTCACTTTTATCATAAAATATCTTCATAGATTTAATGTAGCAATTATCCAAAATATGAACTGGATAACATAAGTCCCTGCCTATTTTTCCAAAGTTCTGTACAAGGTCGTTATCCAGGTATTCAGGACTGACAAGGTGCGCAATACTTGGAACACTGAAGAGAATGCAGAGATTTTTACATTAATATTGTTCTGAAAAATACTGTGCATTAGTTAAATTATTGTTTCGTTTTTATATACACGAAATTTGCATTTCTTATAGAAACCGTGAATTTGGTGGACGGAACTTGCTCATTCAGTTTTTCCAAAGATTATTCACGTCAACGTCTATATTTACAATGATCAAAATGTCGTCCGCATCCTGAAACGATAGTGCAGGTATTGGAATAACACGGTATTTATTTACTCTTTCCGGTCTTAGTGATGCCGCTGCAGTGGAACCAAACGAAAGTGGCGTGTGACAGAGGCTCTCATGTCAGTGTATCCTATCGACAGCAACCTTAAAGATACGGAATAAATGATAAGCTGATTCTCTCTCTCTCTCTCTCTCTCTCTCTCTCTCAAAATATAAATATAAATATAAGTATAAATATATACATACATGCACACACACACACACACACACATATATATATATATATATATATATATATATATGTGTGTGTATATATATATATATATATATATATATATATGTGTGTGTGTGTGTGTGTGTGTGTGTTATTATATACACAATTAATAGGGAGAAACAATTTATATTTTGAGAAGAAGACATGCGAGTTATAAGGAGAAATGTATTTTAATCCGAATGGAGAAGACACTTTTAATGAGAGCTATTAATGCGCTCCTGTTTGGCTCCTGATTGACCTGGGTCATAAGGAGAAATGTATTTTTGAATGGAGAAGACACTTTTAATCTATTAATGCGCTCCCTGTTTGGCTCTGATTGACCTGGGTTCCTATTTGTTTTCCACTAACCACCTGAAAAAAAAGAGCCGAAAAGGAAAATATATCCGAGATTATGACCAACGGAACCCTCCCACGTTTAAGACCTAACCATCTTCGGTTTCAGGACTTCTGTAAGCCGCGTTCTCCAGGTAAAATGACCGAAATCTTTAGATTTCGACACGATACATTCAGTCTCTCACGCGCCACTTTCGTTTGTATTGGCTCAACTATACAGTAGTTTTGTCACTTTACAGTTCAGTCAAGGCATCCCTGAACCGTTTTGGGAAATTAAACTTGCTCAGAAATTTTAATGATGAATAACCCAGTCCTGTTGCAAATTCATAAAGATAATAACTTTTAAGAATTACAATTAACCCAATAGGTTCTGTCTCGATTAACTTCAAAATATCTTAAGAAACTGCTGTCTTAGTTGATTAATTCAGCAGACCTAACAGAAAAATGAAACAGCGTCACCATCAATCCTGGCTCCCGATTAGTAAGTTTTGATGCAGTTTTTCTTAAATCTCTCTTGAATCCCTGTTAGAAAATCTCAAAATTAGTTGATAGCATGGGATTTGCCACTAAAAGTCAGTTAAATTTTGGAAGGAATTAAGTAGTCTATTTGTGAGTGTAAGTTTATTATCAAGGAAAAATCTATAAACAAAAGGTTGGTATGGCAGCTGCTAAGACCCTATCACCGGATTTCTTAAATTTACATACTGTACAGACTTGCTTGAGAAACATTTAATTCCCAAGATAGTTCAAATGTTTTGGCTATTTTACAAAAATACAGAGATGTAAATAACCTCTTTGAAAATCTGATCGATGTTTGCTTGCCTTTTTAGACTTTGTCATCAGACGTGAACATATTCAGTGTAAATTTAACATGTATAGAAAAGCTACAACTAATTCAACTTCCTTTATCACTAAAGTTACCACAAACTATTAGATTATGTTCTCAACGTATAGGAAGCCAAAATTTATAACTTGCTTTTTTAAGATTAGATGAGGTTTAGCAAAGACAGGGAAGATATAGTTTTTAAAAAGTAAATCGCATAAAAAAGGATTAAAAAAAATGAATAAATAATCGAGGGTCCTACGATCGACCTAATTGTATAAAAGTGTCCTGGAATCGCTGAGGGATTTGGAGCTGTGGTTATGGACCGCAAGAGGTTCGCAGAAGTGATCTATGATGCTTCTGTACATTGTTTTAATGAAGGTGATTCACACACGAATAATCTATGATACTCTCAAGTAAATGATTACGTTGATCGTAGAACTGTTTCACTGTGAATTGGTCTTAATTTATTATCATTCGCTATCCACTGTCACACAGATGGAGTGTCGAGAACGCCAGTTTAAACTGAGGTAAAATTTTGTGGTTTTCATTTCTTGACTTGTTGATGCATTATTTCACCGACATGAAGAGAAAATACATGATATTATTATGGTGGGGAAAGTTTCTGAAAGTCACAATGATGAATAGACAAAAAGAAAAAAAAAATGCAGGGAAAGCAAATTCATTCAAGATTTAGCGTCTTATAAATATTGGCATGGTGTATATTCAACTATTTCAATTACAATAAATGTTTTGCGTTAATCTGTTGATAGCTCCGTAACATTAGAATAGTGAAAAGCAAACTGATCACAAGAAGGAAACTGCCTCAAGTTAAAGAAGCAGCGTCCTCGGTTCACTTTGCTTTTAGTTTTCTCTCCCCACCACTCTCAGCACCCCTCACCCCACCCCCTCACCCACACCCCCACATGCCCTTTTTACACCTTGCGGTGTCTTCTCCCGCCCAGCAAGTCATCCTACTTAGTCGCTAGGCGAATTCAGCGAGCGCTTGGTTACACTCATGAACAAGGGTAATTTGAAGAGCTAATGAAAGTGCCCCTCAGCTGACCTTTTGCAATAAGGAAAGAACAACCTGTAGCCACCCGCATCCCTGGAACGAGCGTTTTGTTAACCCTCTAGGGCTGGGACACTTAGCGAGGATGATCTCTCTCCCGACAAAATAAAATACGTTGCTCCCTTGGGCACATGGCCCAACTTCACGACTTGACGAGGAGCACCTCTCGAGGGGCGAGGGGTATACCCAAAGGCTCGACTGGACAATCTTCTCTTTCTTCTCGAGACTTGGAGCTCCTGACCCCTTCTTTCTTCCGACATTAGTCAGGTGAGTCATGAAGGAACGTTCGTATGTATGTATGTATGTATGTATGTATGTATGTATGTAGTCACGGATATGAAAAACTGGTACTTTGGCAAATTCAAATTTCTGTCATTCATTTTTCACAATGAAAATGGCAAGGCTTGGAAAAATTTCTTCGTGTTCTATAGGAACAACAGCTTCATTTCCGTTCTTTACAGAGCCAAAAGTTATCTCTGATGCCATAGAGATTTAAAAAAAATAGTCCATAGCAGGTCCTAGCGGCAAGATTTAAGTTTATTACCAAGAGAGGGTTTCCTTATGGGTCTTTCCTTATAAAAACTATCAAATGAAATTTACGTTCAAATAATCAGACAGACGGAATTAATCAAAGGTGAAACGCGCCATAATTCTCCTCTAATACCAGCACAAACAATTGGTTTGTGGGAGGAGTTAAAACGCGATACTTGTTCTGTTGCTAAATTGTGCTCTAGGACCTTCATCGCTTCGTCATCTATTTCCTTGTTATTCTGAATGACCTGAATATGGTGAAGAGAGTGCGTTTAAACGAAATGTTATAAGTGGTAAAATACTCTAGAATAAAATGTCCTTCAATAGATTTTCCTTGGTTATAACGTCTCTGCTTATGTCTAAGGAAAAATGATTAGTGTTCAAATATCTCAGGAAAATGTAGGCATTCAACGTTTTCATGAAGAATCCGACAACCCGTCCCCCCCACACACACACACACACACAAAATTAAGAAAGCTGGTCGACATAATTTACACATTATAAGCAATGCCTTAGAACTGACATTCCCTCCCTCGTACCACCTCCAGCCAAATACGATACACCTGACTAAAGTCAAACCAAAACGACAACGAACATGGCTGTCATTAGCAACATGCCACATCCGCATCCTACCCTATCATCAAAACAGTTTAAGGCATGATTTTAGCTCTTCGTTTACTGTAATTTTTACTATAAATCATCCTTTACCAGTCATCAATTTTCAGTTCTTTCGTTCATTTTACGTCTTCAGTGTTAGAAACGCAGAACAATAATGTCAACCTGTTTATTTTTCCTGACATGGTATAAGGAAGATGTGGCACCGTTGCTGCCACATCTACACGATATCCCAACTTAGGTCAAGGTTTTGTGAACCAAAACTGGGAAAGATGGCGAAGTCTAAAACCTACTACAGTGCATGTTCGTGGTCATTTTTGTTTGACTTCCGTTCAGAGAAAACGGGTACGCAGTCTGTTATGTTGACAGTCAGATGAAAGAAAGAAAGATGAGAAGGACATCTCATGACCATCGTTATGATGGCGGAGACGTTACAAAAACAACCATAGGTGCAAGCAAGTATTACAGTATCAATTGCTAACAGTTTCGAGACTACTTGCCTCCCACCCCCACCTGCCCCACCCCATCTATCGAAGATATTGTGACAGATCTGTAGTCCAGTTTAATTACTTTTTTGTATTTCAAACCTTCAAGTTAGTTGAAGCTCAACCAAACTAAATTCAAAAACTTTCATACATACACAAGAAACTTTTAGACGGAATTTTGATTCTGTCAAGCTCATTACGGCTCACTGTCGAATTTCCAAAATAAAAATGTCGATTGGGTTTCAGGCCATCGGCCCATGTGGGAAAAATTAATGTAGGTATTTAAACTCAAAGTAAATTATCTAGATGAAACCTAAATTAGATTTCAAAGTCGTATGGCCCAAAGAATGAGCTGTCCTTAGGCCAGTCTTCTCCTCAAAATCTAAACCATAAAAATCTTCACGCTGTTTATATTTGCAATTGGGAGAGAAATTAAAAATCTGCATTCTTCATATCAGCTCAGGTTTTGATTCTCACTCCTACAAAAATAACAGACATTAACATCATACCTACCCTTTTTTGGTCTTGCCATTAAGAAATTCCATGGACAGCAACCTTTTGTTCTGTAATTGACATTTTTACGATATTTGCTGAAGTCCAGCAAAACGAAAACATTATCGGTTAGCAGAGCTCGTACTGATTTTCCACCAAATCCTTCCCTTGGAGTGGGTGGGACTCTGCTGAATGAATGTGAAAGCAACTTTTGACTCACATCTTACTTTTGAGAAACATCTGATGAAAGTTTCAGCAAATGCCGCACCGAAGTTGAGAATTGTGCGCAAGTCCTCATATATTTATAACAGTGATAAAATCAATGAAACATGTTTAAGGTCATTTGTTCTTCCTTTACTACTGTAAGTGCCTTCTTCTGCCTGAGACTTTCACTTTTAAGATAGAGAGGTTCATTGCGGTAGGTTCTGTTTCCTAACACTAGCAGTTATGACTTGGACCATCGACGGACGGTCGTTTGCTTATCAATTCTTTAACAATTGTATTTTAACAGAGATCTTCCGCTATCATAATTCATCCCTGATCCTCTTTCCTTGCCAAGAACGACCAGATTTGCTGAAAAGTAATACCAGTATTCAGTAAAAGTGCCTCGCTGTTGAAATTCTCAGTTCCAGAGGCCTTTATTCCTCTGACCGTTGGACTGTGGAACAGTCTCCCTGGGGATGTTGTGCAATTAGAACCTCAAACGTTCAAGTGAAGATGCAATGCAATGCAAGCCTAAAACAATTCTTCTTGTACTTTGATTAATTTTCTTAGAAAGTTTTTTTTCTTTTCTAACGACCGATCTCTTATTTTGGTTTTTCTTTCAAATGGACATTATATTCTTTGAAAGCTTGAATTTTAAGTCAGTGGCTCCTTTGTGCTTGTCCAATATAAGTAGGGTTCATCTTTTGAATAATAATAATAATAATAATAATAATAATAATAATAATAATAATAATAATAATAATAATAATAATAATAATTGTCTACGCACCTCAGTGCTCTTAATTGTCATCAGAAAGAAGTCTCTCATCTTTTTATACATAACGTTATTTTTATAACTTGTTTTTTATTATTGTCTAAGGAACAATGACTTAAGTTATATATCAGTTTAAATTACTCAAATTTTTGGGGTAACTGACATTAGATAAAGTTAGGTGACACCATATCGTGGCCGCAAGCTTTCACTTGCATAGATTATTCCTTATCACGAGTTATTAATGTAAGTTTAGCATTTATGGGTTTCAGTATTTGAGGGTTTTTGCATGGTCATAAGTATATATAACTGAAGACTGGGCTGAGAGTGCAGTTCATTATCTTATATGATGATCGTGCTTTCCTGCTTATTTAATCCCTTCATTGGAATAACCCTCCATTAAATTACATTAACGGATATGACGGGACATCCCAATATCTCAGAGTTGGGTTACACTTTCTATCGGTGTCCTCTTGTCTTGCTCGTAAAGTCGCTGTGTGGGTGAAAACAAAGGAACATTGCCTCTCTCCCGAAAAATAAGAATATCACTCCTCTCAGCTAAATATGAACGTTGCTCCTTTCCCGATGAATAGCATTATTCATTTCAGTCTGAATAAGAACATTTACTTCATTTCCGAAAAATAAGAACGCTTTGCTTCCCGATAAATAAGAACATAATTCGTTTCTAGCTTTGTGTGTATTTTGCTCCTTCTCCGGCAGAAAGGAAGAAGAGTGCTTCTTCCCGATAAATGGCACTGATTATTTCCATCGGAATGTAAACAATTACTTCATTGCCGATGAATAAGAACATTACCCTTTCCCTGTGTATAAAAAATTCTTTTCATTTGCAGATAAATTGGAATATTTAATCCTTTCTTAATAATTAAGAAATTAATTCTCTCTGGATAACTAAGATCTAGTCTTTTCCAATAAACGAGAACATCTCCCTTTTCCTGATAAATAAGAAATTGTTTCCTTTCTGATAGATTTAAACATTATTCGTTTCCAGAAAAATCCCCAGTTTATTAGGACATCTGTCATCTTCAGGCAAATAAGAACATTACTTCTCTCCCAGTGATTAAGAAGACTACTCCTTTCCGATGAATAAGAATGTGATTCGGTTCCAGCTGAATATGAATTTTACTTGTCGTCCAGGTAAATAAGAACAGCCTGAGGAATAAAAAAAAAAGTATTTGCTTAGAGCAAAAGCTTGTAAGAAAACCAGAAGCTCAAGCAGCAAAAGGCAGCTAAAGCTTAGGCAAAAAGTAATTGCTCACAATCTTATGAATAAAGTTTATCATCGTCTGCTACCTTTTGCTTAATGGATTCCAAGCCTTTGCTTAGAGACCCAGCCACGTGCGACTTATGCATTTCAGACATTCCAGATGGGTCCAACTTACCAGAATATAAACGTAGAAGCTCATTTGAGTTTTCTGGTTAGTTTGGCTTTGATTACCGATTCGTTTCAGGCAAAATGAGTTTAATTTGAAGACAACATGGAAAAAGATAATTATTAATAATCAATGGGATAAGTGGCTCTTGGGCATCCTTACCTCCGAATCAAATCGTGTTTTCAAAAAATTCATAGGAGTTTTTTGCTCCTTATATATACTACTAGATGATGTGAATGCTTATTATATGTGATTTTAAAGCAGCATATGCGCCGAATAATTAAGTGATAACAAAACCCCCAGTATTACTTCACAATTATAACGGTAATGGTAGGAGTATTCGTGGTTCTTGTAGTAGAAATCAAGGACTGTTGCAGTTGCTGTGATAGTAGAAGCATTTGCAGCACTTCTTTTATCTGCCATTTGGGTAGAATATTTTATGAACACAAATAAAGCCATACCTACACACACACACACACACACACACACACACACACACACACATATATATATATATATATATATATATATATATATATATATATATACATATATATGTACATATATACATACATACATACATATACATACATACATATATACATACATACATATATATATATATATATATATATATATATATATATATATATATATATATATATATATATATATATATATATATATATATGAAGAATCTACTGGTCACTTTTTACCAGATACATACTGTATGTAATTGTAATAGCCACAATGCCCTCTTAACTTCTCGAATTATTCGCGCTTTTTTGGATACGCTTGTCACTGAATGGGCCTTAACATCTAAGGGCAACAAATATGAAGAAATTATAATGTCCGGTAGCGGGAAGCGAAAACGGTTTACCATAATCACAAGGAGGTCACGTTGCCGACCTGACCGAGGGCTAAAAGTCTGTTGCCTCTCATACATACATATACCTGTCGTTTTCAGATATATTTATTAGAGCTGGAAAAGATCCATCCTCACCATCATAGCCAAGTGGGCAATCGTATTTATTGCTTTTTAGACTGAAATATACTGTATATATGGAATCTACTGGTCACTTTTTACCAGATACATCTGTAACTGTAATAGCCTCGTCGTGGTTATGGTAACGCGGGTCCATTTTCCGCTACCGGACATCATAATTTCATCATTTTCTTGCACATGGATCTTAAGGCTTTGTATTACAAGCGTATCTAAAAAAGCGCGATAGATTCGAGAAGTTAAGAGGGCATTGTGGCTATTACAATTACATATGTGTATATTCATATATATATATATATATATATATATATATATATATATATATATATATATATATATATATATATATATATATATATGTGTGTGTGTGTGTGTGTGTGTATGCTTGTTTTTTATTAATCAGGCTCAGTGCACCTCCCTTCTAGATATGATCCCGACATTGCTTCTTTTCCGGTATTTAAGAACGGTACTTCTCATTCCGTTGAAAAAGAAAACTACTCTTTCCCTACATAGTGGAAATTGTAAATTTCTGCTAACTATTAATTTTACCTTTTTCAAGCAAATAAGAACATTACCCCTTTCCCAGTTAATAGCAACTTACTCGATTCCAGATCACTGCGAATATTTCTTCTTTTTAATAAATACGAATTTTACTATTTTATCTATAAATATTAACTTCTATTTTATCGATAAGCTAAAATATTTACTATTCTATTGATAAATATTAATTTTACTATTTTATCGATGATTATTAGCGGTACTATTTTAAGCATAATAAGCATATGGCTTCCCGGCAGTTAGGAAAATTACTCCTTTTTGGTAAATAAGAACATTTTTCATTTCCAACTAAGGATGAATTTTACTCTTTTCTGGATAAGCAGAAAGATTACTCCTTCCCATATCAAGAAGAAAAGAAGAACGTTGCTTGATTCCAAACCACTGGCCCGTCTGGCTCGAAAAAGGAAATCATTTTGTTTTTTCCCAAACCGGAATTCCTTTTGTTAAGGGAGTGAAATTACTATAGACATTAAGTCAGTCTAGACATTTGTACTGTAGGCTACAAAATGAAAGTGGAGAGGGACAATAAAAATGATTTGTCTATGGACACTACAATACACCTTCCTTATTAATTAAGGAAAGTGAAAGAAAGAGCCAGCAGCGCAGAGGAGAGACAGTAAAAGAGAAATATAGTCCATCAAAACTGAGCTGATTAATTGACCGCCAGGTATTTTATGTTCTCAAGTGATTTTGCGCAAAGAACGCCACAAAAGAATTGATTATGAAGTCGGTAATCGGATATCCCTTTCTGTAAAATAATTTGGTAAATTGTTTAATATCAAAGTATTTTTCACATAGGAAAATGTCAGCACAAAAACTCAAACATAGTTTTTCATAATAAACTATAGTTTTTCCCGCTATCGAAACTGTTGAAAGGAAAGATGTTCCCTTCGGTCCGAATAAAATCTTACAAAACTGATGTTGTTTTTCGCTTGAATCAAACGTTTCGCTTCGGAACATTCGAAATGGATATAAAAGTGCGGCTTCATTCTCGCTGATTATCGAAAACTTTTGACAATGCGCGGAGGCGTTTCTAAATGTAAGCTTATACCCGGATGGGGAAAAAATCAATGCAATTTGTATAGAACCGACTGAATACATCCCTAAAAAACAAATGAATTTCATTCGACTTTTCGATATCATTCGAAAGGTCAGTAAAATGCCATTGACATGTAACAAAACAGTTTCGACTTTTTTACACAATATTTGGGTATTGTTATATTTTCCTTCACCAACAAAGACGATATCGGCAAAAAATATGTATAGATCGAAGAGTCATAACAAATAAAATGGCTGTCATTTTCGGCTTTTTGTGGTACTGATATAACAAACAACCGAGCTTCACTAACAACAGAGATGTTTCAACACAGCGTCCGTAGGCGGTGGATGATGTGGGATCGGATAAAGTACACACGGATGAATCGAAGTGGAGAAAAAGGCTGCGTCAAAGACATTCCAGGCACTGGAACGACGACGCGCGGCTGCCGCTGCACCACTGATGCGCCCGAGAGAAAACGAAGAGGTTACCAACTCAGACCACAGCATAGGAAGGAAGCTACAAACCCGGTACAACTCACTTGCTGCCTGATCCGGCTGAAGTTTAATTATTAATATTGCCAGAGCTAGAATATCCACCATCCACTACGTTAGTGGATATTAAATATGCAGCAATTTCATCTGCAAACTTCCCATTCTTTAACCTATGAACAATACAAATCCTTTGGTGTCCTCTTATCAAATCTAAAGCAACTCAGATTGCAGATTCTACACTAGGTATCCGGGAGACTGTTAGAGTGGACAACTAAATGGCATAGAAATTATTAAGATACTCTAAAGATGACAGTACGGTTTTATTTCGTGCTAGAGATAAAAATCATGTTATTAACTGGAAAGTCCCTGAAAAATTGGTTTATTGTGATAGAGTGTTGGAAAGAAATATTCTGTTTTTATGCAAGAAAGGTTTCATGAGAAAATATTGGCTTAGGAGTGTATGAACTCCGTCCGCCTGTTTCATAAGAAATAGGTAAGAATTGCGGGCTTTATGTTGTTAGTTTGGTTCTAATAACAGCAAAATAAAATGCCTTTTATTTTCCCCCAAGAAATAGCCCAGGTGCGTAGTCAAACGTCCATTGAAAAGCAAGATTTGTAAATAACTCTCTCACTCTCCACCATAAAGGACAAACATTCCACCGCTCTTTACTGCTGTCAACAGTTTTTCGCCCTCTAGGAGTTCCTTTCTGCTGAACTTTCATCCTCACACATGTAATGCAAACATATGCTATTTTGTATTAGTCCCCTCGAAGTCGTCAGAATATGATTAAACCGATTAGTATTCATAACTTTCGTGTCATTTCTTCCTAAGGGACTTTGCATTTAAACGTCGCTTGTTCCTGTAGTTAACTTGCCCGGTCACACGCGCGCACAAAACACACACACACACTATATATATATATATATATATATATATATATATATATATATATATATATATATATATATATATATATATATATATATATATATTTGTGTGTGTGTGTGTAGAGAGAGAGAGAGAGAGAGAGAAGAAGAGTGTGTAAGAGAGAGAGAGATAGCGCGTAATGCAATAGAGCCAGTATGACGAAGGTAAAAAATTAAAAATAAAGGCTAAAAAATCTGTTGTCCAGCGTCACAAACTCAGAAAATGAATCCTCTGGCCCTGCTTACTCATGAAGTTATCAACTTCAGGAAATCACTTGATAGTCTGAGATTCATTTTCGTTTAGCTGACAAATGTAGTGGAATCGCTAAGTACTTGTGCATCTTGCTCATTAATACACTCATCATTACATCCACGTTTGCAAAACTTTCAAGTCGCTCCGGCTGAAATGTCTCCCTTGCATGAACTGTACAATCATTTTCATCATTTTTACTTCTTTTTCTTTTTCACAGTTGCTTATTGGACAGAAACCAGTTAGGGACCCATAGCTGACTTTTTAACTTGACCTAAACTTGGGTGCGCTTGACAGACGTTTCCAGATTAGATATTATATCCAGAAAAAACAAAATTTGAATATCAGATAACTCACATGATAATCCTTTGCAGTTGGAAATTTACAGGATCGACAGCGGTCCTCTAAAATCAACTCCAGACAACTGGCGTAACAAATTCCTCATTTGTAACTCTGCTCTCGTGGCCATTACCCCCAACCCCCACCCCACCCCACCCACTCTTGTCAAGAAAAATTAGTATGTTTGACATGGTTACAATGGTAGTAAAATTCATCTATTTTTACAATGATCAACATTGTTTAAACATGCAGTGTGGACATATAATCCAGTAGATGTTTCATTATTTACTCTGACGTTTACAGCTGAACTTGGACGAAAATTAGAACAAATTAGGAGTCGATCCGTTGGTTGGTGTAGGTTAAGTACGAACCTTGCACAGTAGTGGTCTGTCTGTACTGTGAGTTATGATAAGACGTTGAAACAAATAAGAAGCTTGGTGTGGGGGTCTGTACTCGCTCATCCAAACGAGTCGTATCTCAAGACGTCATTACTAGAGTAATATTCGTAATACGTAGTCATTCTTGTGGGAAAACTTAAAGACCATTACCTCCCACAGCATAGAATGACCCTGTGTGAATGCAATAATAAAACAAACCAATATATTATGGAAATAGACTCAGTTTCTGATGAATATTCAGTAAATAAATAAATGAACAGAGAAGCAAATAAATAACTGCCATCTAACAAAAATTAACCTCCATTATTCAGTTCAACATTTCTCTCAACTTTATACAACTTCTTTAATCCAAGAAATCAACTCGCATGTGGCATCTTTCGTTTTGAACTCGTCCCAAGGGACATCGAGGTGTGTATTAAATGGCATAATTTTTGTAGCCTTAGCATCAAACAATATATATATATATATATATATATATATATATATATATATATATATATATATATATATATATATATATATATATATATACACACACACATATCAGTGCGTGTGTGTGCGTAGCAGAAAATTAGGAAAGAAGGACAATTCAGATGTTCAGCTTTATAAGCACTTTTATAAATACCTTCATAAATTCTTAAATAACGTTTATATCTGTATACATTTTAAATAATATTTACCTCCCCAAAATTTATAATACCAACAGTTCCCAACGCTATCATTAAATCCAGGTACGTTGATTTACGATAACTAGTTTTAATAAGACTTATTATAACGATCACCAAAGATCCACCTGCGTTGATCTTCATTTCATACTTAGTAATCCCGTGACTACTGGGCCTTTGTTCAGATGTAAATAAAGGCTTAATGCTTTGATAAAATTTGGAGTCATATTTTATCAATTCAATTTCCCCGTAATACCTGGGGAAGCACGTGGGCTTACACCGTAGGTTGCTGAAGGAAGGAAAAGACTCATCGTGGCAAAAATTACTATCAAGAACTGAATTCTCATGTAGTAAGGATCAGGCCAGAAAATGTAATGATAACGTTGAATACCAAGGTTTTAAAATAATTGGCAAGACCCCAAATGACCATCAAGTGTCGAGCCTTGAATCACAGTTCGTCAAACAGACCACGTACCTCTGTACCTTTCGTAGGAACCCACCAATCAAGGTTCATTCTCCGACTTCGAGACCATTTGGTTAACTATCTTCTTTTATAACGGACTTTGTCTTTTGTACTTTTAATATATAACTTATGTTGTTTATATGCCTGAGTCCGTTTTAACTTGAATTATATTTAGCATTATCAAACTTTGTGAATGAAACATAGACTGTCCTGAAACATTAGCCAAGTAAAGTATATTGAAAACTGGAACTGTCCCTCTTCCTTATTTGCTGGTGGCTTGTAGCAAGCACCTTCAACTTTATATATATATATATATATATATATATATATATATATATATATATATATATATATATATATATATATATATATATATATATATATGTTAAGAATATTTTCTGTTAAAACAGAATTCCATCAAATTTAAGGGAGCCCATAAAAATGTCAAATTGTGGAAAATAAAGCCTATATTTCAGAGACAACTATCTCTCCTCAGGCAAATAGTGAATGAGAAAAAGTTACAGAAAAAGTGGTATTTATACTAGAAGATCCATGGGTCCGCCGTTAAAATGGTCTTGACTTCTAGATGAGAGAGAAGAACGTAGAAAGACGACTGAATTCCATAAAGGGCTAAGGATGACTATGAAATAATTTCTGTTAAGACAGAATTCTATCAAATATAAGGGAGCCCATAAAAACACTATTTGCCTGAGGAGAGAGACAATTCGATCTCTGAAATATAGCCTTTATTTTCCACATATATATATATATATATATATATATATATATATATATATATATATATATATATATATATATACATATGTGTGTGTATGTATGTATGTATATATACATATATATGTATGTATACACACACATATATATATATATATATATATATATATATATATATATATATATATATATATATATATATATATATATATATATATATATATATATATATATATATATATATATATATATATATATATATATATATAATGTATAATGTTCAAACCAGGGCTATGTTCCTCACTGGACGGGTGGTTACCGTTCTCAGCTACCACTCTGCTGGCCCTGCGTTCGATTCTCCAACCAGCCAATGAAGAATTGGAGGAATTTATTTCTGGTGATAGAAATTAATTTCTCACTATAATGTGGTTCGAATTCCACGATAAGCTGTAGGTCCCATTGCTAGTTAACCAGTTGGTTCTTAGCCACGTAAAATAAAAATCTAATCCTTCGGGCTAGCCCCAGGAGAGCTGTTAATCAGCTCAGTGGTCTGGTTAAACTAAGGTAAACTTAACTTAACTTCAACCCAGGGCTTGAATGAAGAGCATCTTTATTAGCTGCGACTAGTTATGGAGGTTTACCTTCCTCCGTCATCGGGCAATCTATAATGGGATATATGTTACATTTAAAATCAATGAAGTTATAAAGTAAAACAAAACTACATACTACAAGATATGATAACCTAAACACACAGCAAAATCTTCAAATATAGAGATACAAAATAAATGTAAAATGTTTTTTGTCAAAAAGATTAGAAATTAAGTCTAAAAACACGGCAGTTCAACAGACCTTTCATTATTACGAAGAGAGGGTTTGTCTCTTAGGGTATATAGAGATCCATCCACTCCGAGCTCCATTTCGTTGGTCCTGCAAGTAAGGGCTGGAAATAATAAAAGATAAAAAAAAGTAAGGGATGGAAATAATAAAAGATATTAAAAAAGGAGGGGCTGGAAAACAATCTACTGTAAATTTACAGAATGGTCATATTCTTCAGAGTGTTGACGGATGGCGTTAAGTGATGGTCTGCTTAATGGCCTATTCCTCCTGACAGATCTTCCAGTATGTCCGAAGATGCGAACCCTGAACTGCCGTTTTGATTTTCCTATGTACTTTGGACTACAGCAACGACATTTGTACTTATAAACAATAGAAATTTTTTATCACACCGTGATTTACATACAATCTATACAATCATGAAGCTACAAATGTCTCTTAATATCAAATTCACGCTACCTCGGGAATATCTCCGATGGAGAATTATCACCGAAGGGGAATTTATATAAGTGATAAATGAATTGGTACCGCCGGGACACGAACCCTCGACACGGACCTATTCAGCGACTCCAGTTGACGTTACCCCTGTGCCATCGGTGAATTTATATAAGTGATAAATGAATTGGTACCGCCGGGACACGTCCCAGCGGTACCAATTCATTTATCACTTATATAAATTCCCCTTCGGCGATAATTCTCTATCGGAAATATTCCCGAGGTAGAGTGAATTTGATATTAAGCGACATTTGTAGCTTCATGATTATAAACAATAGATGACTGCAGCTCAGTTGGTATCACATCCTTGAACCTGAAGAATTTTTTCAATGTAGATTTTGGCTTAAATACCACTCGAGTGTTTATTTGCAATGGTTTAGTTAACCTTTTCTTTACATTAAAGGACAATTTTTCGAAAGTAATTGTTCGAAAACAGTTGTTCGACAACAGTTGTTCGAAAAATAATTGTTCGAATCACCAGTTGTTTGAATTAACAATTGTTCAAACTAGCTTTTATAATCATTTTTCACTATGAGAATGAAAAAAATAATTAGTATCAGAGGATATTTATATAAACGGGGAAAAAATAAAATGGATACGAATTTATTTTCTAGATGACGTTGTCTCAAACAATAAAAGAAGATTAAATGAAAGTACTGAGTTATTGAATTTTCTAAAACAAAACATCTGCTAGTTTACATACTAAAATACGAGACGGCACACAAATAATCAATGACATTCTGATACTCGAAGATTTTATCAGTAAGCGACTTCAAGCGCTCTGCAGACTTCCAATATTTCTTTTTCCCTATGTTGCACATAATTCCACCTAATAACTTTTCGATATTAATTTCATTTATCGCCTGTTCTCTTCTCAGTGCTGGTAAAAATTTCCAGATAGTTGGATGATATCCAGAGACTTGTTGCAGAAATGCTAGGTGCCATCCTTCAATAATGTTGTTTGCCCTAGGCAAATCTTCTTGTACCCTTTCAAAACAGGACCACATCTCAATTTTACACTTACGCAGGCGACGCATATTCCTACGATCAGGCCGCCCAATCCAGGTATCTTCTTAGTAGTCGACTATGGGTAAAGATTCAGCTGGATATATATTTTCATCCATTAGTGTGTTGAATGTTTCAACTACTCTATCTGCAGGAACGAACGCAA
>NC_089761.1:68048164-68060664 GCF_040412425.1 Macrobrachium rosenbergii
ACTTACTAATAGCAATTAAAGAACCATGGGAGTAAAGAACCAGACTGTGAGATTGACCCTTGCGTAACTCGGAGAGAGAGAGAGAGAGAGAGAGAGAGAGAGAGAGAGAGAGAGAGAGAGCGGTGGCAAAACGACCATTTTTTTGTCAGTTTTTAGTTGGATGATGATTTTTGATTTACAGTATTCTTCCAATGCTATGAAAGAAACTAGAAGTTGGATTAGCTTCAAGTGCATGCATGAGAGTTTCTGATTTTGGTCGGATATTTTACATCCAGAAATCCCAGTGCTTTGTGGTGCTGTATATGTTACAGGCAACACGCGTAATCAGTCATTACGCGTAATGACTGAAATTTCAGTCATCACGCGTAATGCACTTAGGGACATTTGATCCCCCCAGGAGCTAGTACTAAACACGGCGAATTACATTTGACCCCCCAGGGACTAGTACTAAACCCGGCGAAACAGTGTCGGTGACTCACTGTTTCGCCGTGTTTAGTACTAGCTCCTGGGGGGATCAAATGTCCCCTAAGTGCATTACGCGTGATGATTGAAATTTCAGTCATTACGCGTAATGACTGATTACGCATGTTGACTGTAACATATATACACAACTCTAAACATACACGCCTCAGTACAACAGGAATAATAAGGGAACTATTCTTATTCGATATTTTAGCTTTGCCATTGCTCTTTTTCAAGTAAAACGATTTCGGCCTGTTTTCTGATTATGTCATGAGCTTTTGTTATCCCCACCACTTAGTGGTTAAAAAAATTTTAACGTCCCCTGGAACCTCAGCCCCAAAAGAAAGTGTTATATATATATATATATATATATATATATATATATATATATATATATATATATATATATATATATATGTGTGTGTGTGTGTGTGTGTGTGTATGTATGTATGTATGTATGTATGTTTGTGTGTGTGTGTGCGCGCTGGGTATTTGGAAGATGACTTTCATTGCTTGCGGGAAGTGACTTGGTATCAGAAAAGAGGAGTCGCAAATCAAAAGAGAGAAAATAAACCCCTGAAAACAAAATCCTGACAACAACAGTGATGGGGTGGGGAAAGAAAAAATAAGAACAATGGAAGCAAATCACCAAGAATGAAAACCTGGCTAGGGCCGGTATTCACGAAACAAGTGTAAGGAAAAATCCTGACATTATTTCTATTGTCGTGCCTTTCGGAAAAAGAAAGTGAACCCAACCAGTGTGTAGCTACTGCTACTTGGAAGCAAGCAATAACCGTGGGTTATTTCACGGTCAATATGGAATCATTTTATTTTTTCCCAGGCTTTTTCGGCTTTCTCTATGCCCGGTGGAAACAAGAAAAGGTGGAAAGAGGAGCGCGGTTTATATGAAACTGATCATGACCTCACTCGCTGTCGACATTGACAAGACTTTTTCTAAAATATTTTCCAGGTTGTTGTGGATCCCACTGTTCATTACCCCATTTGTTGTTCGTTGAGCATAGGGATGTGACTCGGTGTGATCTCTCTTTCGCAAATCTCCCGCCTCTTCTGTGGTTCTTTGGCCTCGCACGATTTTATCCAATTGAACAACATTATCTTTTTTGTGTGCTCGTCGTGTAATAAAAGAGACTTCCTCTGTATTTAATCAGTTCAGAGCTTGATTTCGGTAGAAAGGGCGTTTGTTTATTTGTACGTTCACAAAAAGTCATCGTGGCCGTACAGGCGCTAACGCGACGGGCTCATAGTGCTATAAATGAACAAACATTTTACGCTGAACTTAAGTTTTAACAGAAGACTCATCAGCCATAGAAAAGAAAGTTTATCGATTCTGAATGTCCTGTAATTACCAAATAGCCGTTATTTTGGGAAACATTCGCTTTCATTCTAGCGTGTCCTCTAGAATTAGTAGGGAACTAGGAACGCAAAGAACAAATTTATATATTTCTGATAAACCTCTACAATTAATTATCATTTCAGCCAGATAGAGCGAGTCCCATTACTGTCTTAGTAGGAAAATATTTCATTACCTAGAAGTGTCAGAATTCGAAAAAAACAAAAGCCAACGAGATGAAATGAGAGCAACTGAGGGCTCATTTATGAACACTGGTTTCCTATACCTTATACACGAACACACACACTCGTATATATAATAAGGCCGGCCACACACGTGCAGTTTTAACTGACAGTTATAACTGTTCAGTTATAACTGTCAGTTAAAACTGCACGTGTGTTGGTATCTCAGTTGCTCATTTCGTCAATTCAACAAAACTGTACAGTTAAACTGAGACAAATGGAATGTTCCATATTTTTAACTGAAAGGAGTAACTGAACTGAGCGTGTGTGGGGATTCGTAACTGTACAGTTCTCAACTTCTCATTTCTACAGGTGGTAGCGGTGAGTGCAGTTTGTTGAGATGGCACGTAAACGAATCGAAGTGATTGTTGAATTCATTGAACTCTATCGATCTGAACCTTGCCTGTGGCACTAATAAACGTTCCTTGTTTCTTGGGTAACTCTTTACATACAAACTGTAAAATACTAATAATGACAGAAAACAGCAATTTAGAAACATTACAAATGAATGCATTGCTGCCACTAAATGATAACTAACTAAATATGCGTATTTACATAAACATACATACGTACACACACACATATACACATATATATATATATACATACACATGCACACATATAAATTTGCGTGCTTATGTGTGTGTACATCTATTAATACATACATGTGGTTTAAAATATATTTGAGTAAAGAAAACTGTTCTCTAGTGTACCCTCACTATGGAACCTCAAACAGAAACTATGAAAGGCCATTGTACAAAAGCAAAAGTATTACCATAGTTAGGTAACATTACCTTTACAAACAAAATTTGTATATATAATAGTTAAAGAGGCTGCTAAAAATAAATATTACCGAAAATGGCATTTCCTTTAAATTTCAATTGAATAATTGACCGCGTAAAATCTGATGCAGTGACTTTACTGAAGAAGATTCCTTGGTGTTATCAGTGACTGAACAGCTAAAGACCCCAGTGTTTGCAATATAAATGTAGGCCTACAAGATGAGAAATGGCTTTAAGGAAATTGAAATTATATGATAATTAATTGAAAATGTCATAGCCCATAAAAGGCCAGTTTTTTTTTTTATCGCCGTTATCGTAATCAATAACAATGTTTAACAAGATGAAAATATAAGTGAAAAATCAGTTGGTTCTTCACTTAATTCCTTTAATAATTTAATATCAGAACATTGATTTCGCCTTCGTAACGACTTTTTGCACCACAGTTTACGCTTTTTAGTTTTCTTTTTTTCTATTTGTTTGTAGCATTACAAAGGATACACCGAGAGCGGCAAGATCGTACTCCTCGGAATCCATGGTAAAAACTGAGGGATTGAACTGTGTGTGTGTGCATTTCATTTTTAACTGACGACAGTTTAAACTGTGTCATTTATAACTGAACAGTTATAACTGTCAGCTAAAACTGCACGTGTGTGGCCGGCATTATATATATATATATATATATATATATATATATATATATATATATATATATATATATATATATATATATATATATATATATATATATATATATATATATATATATATATATATATATATATATATATATATATATATATATATATATATATATATTTATATATATGTATATAGATAGATATAGATATATATATATATATATATATATATAATATATATATATATATATATATATATATATATATTTATATATATATATAATATTATATATATATATATATATATATATATATATATATATATATATATATATGTATATATATATATACACACACACCGGCACACATATGTATTTGAAATACTTAATTCTTATACGATTACTTAGCTTTCGAATCGGTAAACCTGCCTGAGTTTCGGCACAGACACAGTCCAGTTAGGAAAACCAGTATTGACATTGCCATTTCAAATGCATTACTGATGGAGTGTTATAATAGAATAATACTGTAATGAAAGAGAAGAGTGGATATTTTCCTTTCTCAAGAATTTTTGCCTTGTTCATAAATCAGTTGTTACAAGAATGTCGCGTCTGTATAACATCATTTCCACATAATAACTTAAAAACTAAAATCTGAAGTATTAGCATGATAATACTTCAGAGTGATCGAGTGACTTCTGTTGCTAACATTGTTTATCTGGCAATCTAAGTTCTTTATTTTTAGCTTTATGACTATAGACTGAATTACAAACGAACTCGGAAATGCGTAGCGCAACTTAGCATTTTGCGGCTTGGATTCTAAATTTTGAATACACTAAAGCAGCGGTTCCCAATTACTTTTGGTCATTTACCCACTTTTTCCAAAATCCTGGCTAGCAGCAAGCTCGTTACCCCCGCACCATATCTATCATTTTGTATATGATTAATGTAAAACAAACTCTTGTAGTTGGTTGAACCTTCCTTTATATTCATTTATTGAAATAAATATATCAAGAAGTACTATTACTTCTGTTGAAAATAAAAATAAAAAAAATGCATACATATAAGGTTGAAAATAAATGGAGAGAATGTATAATTGAAATAATGTTCATCAGGGTGAAAAATGACAAACAAATCAATAAATACTTCTGCTGGAAATAAATAAAATAATTTCATGTAAATAATCACACCTTCAGTTGAAAATAAGTGGAAAAAATATATATATATGTACTTAAAAAAAATCTTCAGTAGTGTGAAAAATTACACCTTCGGTTTGAGATCATTTCAGTAATGCGAGGAGATAGTTTTGTAAGGGCACATCTGATGTCATTTTCTGGGTTCAATCTGTTTCTCTCTTTGCTTCGGATGGTCAAAAGAGCTGAAAAGCCGGCCTCAAACATGTGAGTTGAACCAAATGGTAAAAACATTTTAATTGCTTCTAAACTTACCAGAGGGAACTCTTTGTTACGGCTAATCCAAAATGAAGATAATTTCATGGAGTTAAATTCCATATGTATGAGGTTGCTTGCTTTTATTTCAAGTATTTCTTCTGCGAGTGCATTTGGTTCATCTGGCAGATGTTCAGTGTTACATGTGAATGGATTCTGACTCCAAGCATAGTTGAGTGGGTTAATTTCAGGGAAATATTCTTCCATCCTCAGACGCAGGCTATTTAAATGCGCACTCATTATACTCTCCATATCACTCAAGTGTATAGAATCTGTATCTTCCAAAAACTCTCCTAACTTAGGAAATGCAGCTATTCTGTCAGTTTTCAATTTTGAGCCCCAAAAATCCAGTTTGCTACGAAATGCTTGTATTTTTTCATTCAGTGAGATAACATTTTCTTCTGGTCCTTGCAGTGATGTGTTCAGGGCATTTATATGCGAAAATATGTCCACTAAATAGCACAGAATGGAAATCCATTTTGGATCTCTCAGTTTTCCTGCTAAATTGTGCCCCTTATTGTCCAAAAACATTTCAATCTCAGTTTTGAGCTGAAATACTTGTTGAGAACATTTCCTCGGGATAGCCATCTGGTTGGAGCATAATACAACAGACAGTGATGTCCAGAATCAATCTCCCCACACAAAGAACTAAACAGTCTTGAGTTTAAAGCACCTGACTTAATGTAATTAACCATTTTCAAGACATCACACATCACCTCCTCCAAATCAGGTTGCAAAGACTTTACTGCCAGTGCTTGACGATGGATAATACAGTGTGTTGCAAGAACTGAAGGATTTTCCTTTTTCACATACGCCAAAAATCCTGAGTTAACACCTAGCATAGATGGCGCACCATCTGTGGTGACGCCAATGCAGCTTTTCCAATCTAGTTGCACATCTGGCTCATTAAAAAATGCATCAACTTTTCTGAATACATCCACACCCTTTGTAGTCGTTTCAAGTGGACTGCACATAAGTAGATCTTCTTCAATTTCCTTTTCTCCTTTGTACCGGATGTATACCATCAATTGTGCATCACTCGCAACATCAGTTGTTTCACCCACTTGAATGGCGAAGATACCACTGTTTTTTACCTGTGAAATTAATTGATCCTTAATATCATTTGACAGTTCATGTATCCTACGCTTAATTGTGTTGTTGGATAGTGGTACCAATTTCAGTCTGTCAGCTTGGTTAGTTCCACACATAATTTCAGCCATGCTTACTGCAGCTGGTTTGATTAGTTCCTCTCCTATGTTGTGGGGTTTCCTAGCCCGAGCTGTCATCCACGCTACTTGAAGACTGGATTTCGTGGCATCCCGTTGGTCATACGTAACATTTTCCAGGTTAACTGAATCCAAACGCTGCCTTTTAAGGCCTCCTTCAAGACGTCGGAAATAGTCCACGGGTTTTGAATGGAGAGTTTTATGTTTTCTAATAAGATGATCCTTAAGTTTACTTCCTTTCATAGATTCCTTGCACAAGATGGCATTGCATACAACACATTGTGGCTTCTGGATTCCTTTGTCAACAATACATGTGAATCCAAGCTCCAGGAAAACCTCGGAATAGACACGTTTTCTAGAGGACATCTGTAAAAAACAGATATATATATTTATATATATATATATATATATATATATATATATATATATATATATATATATATATATATATATATATAAGATTATATACACATATATGTGTGTGCATATATATATGTATACAAATATATATATATATATATATATATATATATATATATATATATATATATATATATATATATATATATATATATATATATATATATATATATATATATATATATATATATATATATACATATATATACTGCATATATATACTATATATATATTAATCAAAAACAACAAACACAATGAAATAACAAATAATATATTTAGCTTTCAGTGCCTTACTCCATCATCAAAATAATACGCCACAACACTTATAAAAGTAGCACAAAAACGAAAAAATAATAACCATGAAGTCATATTATCATGAAATTTTTCTGTAATTTAAAGAATTACACCTTGTTAATAAACGCATTTAAATATCGAACCCAACTTTCAAATTCTGTTACAGTTAATAATATGGTGTTGCCAATTTTATTAACGGGTGTCAGGTAAAATAACTAAATATTGATAAAATACATGATATAACGTTTCTTACATATATTTGATGTAGCTGATGTTTTATATTCATTTAAATTAGGTTTTAAACTTTTTCTGTAAAATTTGTAAATTCTTTCTAATTTTTTTTACGATTTATCATTTGGAGCGTTATCTATAGTTTTAAAATCTTTTATATTTATCTTATGATCGTTTTTTACAGTGTTCCTTAGGTGCTGAATAATGGAACACTGTGTAAAATATCTAAAACAAAACTCATATTTACCCTTTTGGTTAAAAATAGCATTAGATTCTTTGTATAATAATGTGTCCGTCTTCCTCTGACCTCGGACCGGATATGAAAAAAAACCGTTACATGCGGCAGCCCTCCCCCTACCCTCCCAATATCCACCCTCCTCTGAGGTGACAACTAATTGCCGGCGAGAGATACTGGACGTTCGCTAAGATTTAAATTTTTAATATTTTTTTAATAATAATACATATGTGTGTATATATATACTATATATATGTGTATATATATATATATATATATATATATATATATATATATATATATATATATATATATGCATATATTGCAGCACCTGTCAAAATTAAAACTATCATTACCCCGTCAAATGCAAAATTACCCCAGTGGGGGTAATTTACCCCTATTTGGGAACCTCTGCACTAAAGGAAACGAGGTCATTTAAGGATCTTCGCCTTGATATTTCAAAGAGACCAATTGGTGAAGTGATGTACCACGAAAATTCAAGCTCCTGGAGGCATATACCATTATGAAGATTAGGAGATTATTTTCGTTTGACACGAGCGCTCCATTCGAAAATAATGATCTTCCCATCTCGCCAGGAAAACGGTCATTTTCAAGAGAAATACCGGGCGGAACAAAAAGTTCCATCAGCTTCCACAGCAAACTTCTATGGCATACTCTACTCATGTGAGAGGAAAAGAGAAAAACCAAGTAACGAGAAGGTCGGCAGAGCACAATACGTATGAAAACAATAAATAATTATATGTTAATGACCTAGCGCACAATATTTTATTCATGTTCTAGGTCATTAACGTATTATTATTTATGGTTTTCACAAGTATTGTGCTCTGCCGACCTTCTCGTTACTTGGTTTTTCTCTTTTCCTCTCACATGAGTAGTGCATGCCATAGAAGTTTGCTGTGGAAGCTGATGGAACTTTTTGTTCCGCACGATATTTCTCTTGGAAATGACAGTTTTCCTGACGAGATGGGAAGATCATTATTTTCGAATGGAGTGCTCGTGTCAAACGAAAATAGTCTTCTAATCTTCATAATGGTATATGCCTTCGGGAGCTTGAATTTTCGTGGTACATCACTTCTCCTAATGATCGCTTTGAAACGTTGAGGTGAAGATCCTTAAGCGACTTAGTTTCTTTTGGCGTATTCAAAATCCAGAATCCAAGCCGCCATTGTAAACTTACTTTATATATATCAATGAAGTTTTCTTACATGAATACAAAGGCTCCATTCCCATAGTTATTCAAATCAAATACTCTGCGTCATTTAATTTTCTTTCACAAATCAGTGGCAATACCGGCCAGAAAAGAGATTAAACAAGCTCCTAGCTTTATAGCCGTACTGTGATCCAGGCCTGTACACAATCAGTGAATTTTTGTAGCACAGTGAATCTTTACCAAAATTCCATAAATCCGTTCATTTGTCTTAATGCAATTTTACTAACTCTTGCAGATAGACAAGGAAACTGAACACAAAATTTGCTGACTGCTCAATACTGTATATACATGTATGAACAGCAGCTGAAACATAATTAAAATGCAATAGTGACCTGTGGCATCTAAAGAAGCAAAAGGCCCTTAAGATTCATGACGGGCAACACCGTCCATAGTGTTTCTAGGCAGGCTGTCTGCACTTAATAGTTTCACAGTAAACGAGGAAAAAGACTCGTATACGCGGTACAACGTCGTGGCGCCTAGACAGAATGGCCACGCAGACGCTCGGCCGAGCGATTGATAGCAAAACACTCATTCGAAAAGTGCAGGCGCTAGAGATGAGAGTTTATAGGTGAAATGACTCTCTTCTGCCAGTAATTTTGTCCAAAAACGAGAGATTTCGGTAGCTGCTGATATCCAGAGGAGGTGAACAATATTCCGACAGTACACTGTCAATGACGTTAATTATATATATATATATATATATATATATATATATATATATATATATATATATATATATATATATATATATAATATGTGTGTGTAGATATACATACATACATAAATCCTTACAAAAAACGATTCGTTTTCCTGCAGTATAAGAAAGCTCGTGTTTTATATGCGCCAAAACAAAGCTAGGTGTTAAAGGTGATACCAAGCATAAACAAAAATTCAAAATGATGATCACGGTGTCATAGATGCTTAGCAAAGTATTCTGCAGGAGTTCACCACAAAACCGGCTAATCCATGTCTTAGTTTTGCAATTCAGCCCCATCCTACAGACTAAACCATTTCCTTTTGAGGACTCTGTTAACACTATTAGTGTCCTTTTTACATTCAGAGGTCCGAATAACCATAGCAAGAGTTGCATTACCTGCATACCGTACCATCACATCACTGTAGGCAAAAACGAGATAGGCCCCAGGACGCCACTCATTCTACTATCAGAAAAAATAGGTCTAGGTTCTCTAAAGACTTCATCCACGTCAATTGCCTGAGCTGTCTCTAGAAAAAAAGAAACTATTATTGACAAATCAACCGTCCAGACTCCGTCACTTAACCCATACAGTTAATATTTAGAAGTCTCATGAGTAAGCAAGCAATGCTAAGGATCAATGCGAATAAATCTGCGTTTATATTTGTAGGATGCAGCTAATTAGACCTATAAAAAGTTATCAAAGTGTCACGATGTGTCCGGAAACTAGCGTCTTGATGCACGGAACATGGAAAAGATCACTTAAGGAATGATGCACTGAAATGCCTTCAATTCTGGCGGGTGCATGTGCGAAAATCAGGGTTTGTGTGCAAGTCAGTAATATAGTTGCGAAATAATAATAATTTGGGTAAAATTTCCATCTTAGAGCTCATGGAAAAATTAAGTCTAAAAATAGATAGTTGTATGTTAGTAAAAGCTGAATCATGAATCGCTCATTTTCGAACGTAGCTTCTGAAATATACCTCAGCTGCAAAGATGATTATCTAATGAAGAAAACAACCCAAAGTAAGAAAATTACATTCTAAAGGTTTGTCCAAAACTAACATATTCTTGAGCATTCCAAGTTTAGTACCAATTTTCAGTAAGTCCCGTTGCCTCAACTGTTTTCTTTTTTCAGTATAATGAACCTGCATGCGGATGTTAAAAGAGACTGAAATGTGAGAGTAAATAGATTAATGAAAATAAATTCACGCCATTATCCCGGTCTGTCAAAGACTCTGATAAATGCATTACTGTGAATGTAAACAAGCAAATCATACCAAAATAACAATTTTTTTCTAACAGAAAACAGAATGCCCTCATCCTACCAACTTCAGAGGAGATATTTCGACTGATCAACGATCAGAAAATAGAGGAAGTTCTTCCAGGTTAATATGAGTAACTTAGTGGAAACCTTATTTGACAGTTCTATTCTAGAATTTTTTTTTTTTTTTTAAATAAATTTGTTAGGTGATTTGTTGACTTATTTTTATTTGATTTGACTTTGATCTCGGTTTCTTTCAACTTCTTATAGTCTTCGATAGCTCATCTTTTTGTCGCAGTACAATAACATCGTGATGTCTGCAATTTAAAGGATTTTTCATTTCGAGTTCGTAAACATCCACCGCTCTTTTTCCACTGTTGTTACTACCATCAACATCCTTGTACTTCAGACAGAGGAAAATTAACAGCTGCTTAGATATACAAATAAAGCCTGACTGTTTCCTTCCAATTTCTCTTTTCAAGACAGCTAATGTATATTTATTTGAAAAATGTAGCTCCATAATTAAGGAAACTAATTGATGATGTTTACAGAAAATTAGGGAATTCTCTGATTATGTTCTTTTAATTAATTTTCTGTGTACAATATTTACATACTGGTATTCTTAAAAAAAATGTGTTAAAAATCGTTTCAGTGAAATAAACTGATTAAATATTGTTCTTAAGTCGTCATGAAAGCAACTTTAGGTGACGAATGAGATGATTCGAGAGGCTTTTACTGGAAAGTTTGTTGCTGATGAAAAAGACGTTTGAGTCATCAGTGAATACAGCAACAGAAACTTTTTAAAATCCCAAACCCACTTTATGAAATGGGAATCCATCTGTCCTCTAACTAAACAGCCCATGAACACACGGACACAAACCTGCAGATCAGTCCTGTAGATCCATCCATAAGGATATGCTTCATTAGCATATTCTGGTAGGGCCTCGGAAATAGCTTTGTCTATGAACCAAAAAATCAGAGCTACAACTGTCCACCGAAATTTGAGCTATATGGCGAAGTTCTACACATATCCACGAAATCGGCAAAGTTGGAACTTCCAGGGACAGACCTCTTATAACTTATCAATCAGAACCTCCATTAAGAGATCGTACAGGTTTTTGTCACACATAACAAATAAACCAGTCTATCCACGAACCTGCTTGCAAACAATGTACTATTTGTCCATGTTCCCCCTAGGCATACCTAACGACAATAATACGGAAAGGCTGGCCAAACAGACCAGCCTCTCCGCATACCTACCGCCGAACTTTGTTGTTGATCTGCTCACTTTTATACAGAGAAGAAATTCAATGTCTCCCGATGTCCGTGGGCAAAAAAATGGCGAATCTTCTGTGCATATGTCTATAGACAAGTTTTCCACTCTGTGAGAAGTCAGCGTGCCCATCTTTGTAGATGCACGCGGTCAGCTGTGTAATCTCATTTGCCCAAGTACTTACAACCAGAATTGCGTGACTGGCTACATATGCACTCAAAAATAAATTTATTGTTCATTCATTCGCATATTTAGGGGAAAAACCATTTTCTATCTGCACTTTCACTTCAGAAGAAACTAGTAGCTTAGTTTGCCGAACATTTGCAGCGTATCTCTCCTTCTGTCATAAGCAAATCATATACCCATCTGCTTACCCACTTACAGACAAACTCTGTTTCATCATTTGATTCATTACAGAGCAGTCATTTATACTGTGATTCTGTTTACCACAGATAAACTTATCAACCTTCATGACCCCTAATCCATGACCTAACTTGCAGTCTTGTCTGCTAACATA
Organism: Macrobrachium rosenbergii; assembly: GCF_040412425.1. Lineage (NCBI taxonomy): Eukaryota > Metazoa > Arthropoda > Malacostraca > Decapoda > Palaemonidae > Macrobrachium > Macrobrachium rosenbergii. Next base: position 68,060,469 of record NC_089761.1, read on the forward strand.
ACCCCAGACAAACTTATTGTTCCACTTTCCCTTGTATTCATAACAAATATACATGCCCGCCTGCTTGCATAACCTAAACAAAACTACTGACCTTTAGTGGCCTGTCTACTTACTGTACTTATTCACAGCTAAACAGAAAACAGCAAAATTATCGGCAAGTTTATCCATTTGCCCAGGTGTTATGTGTCGGCTTTCA
>NC_089761.1:68065664-68123164 GCF_040412425.1 Macrobrachium rosenbergii
ATGTTTGAAACAGAAGTAGTAGGCTACAGAAGTAGTGCGCATTTTTCCAGCAGACAACGATTGTAGACCATTTTTTGCCTTTCTAATTGTAATCTCTGTCCAAAAAATCCATTCCAATCACTTTTAATTTTTATTAACTTCCGTCTCATGGTATATATTTCCACATTCTGTTGGAATTTACACTTTTATAAAGGTGGTGTGCTTATCTTTTAAAACTGGGTATCAATTATTCTATGGTGTTGAAAGTGCCAAGACAGAGAGCCGTTAATAAAGAGAACATAAAAGGGTGGTTTACTTTGCATGCATTATTTTTGAAGACATGATTTGCTTTATATGAATTTTGTCAGTGATGGGGTCTGCACTGGGTGTGGTAATTCCATGATGTGTTGGATGATTTGTTTACATGTTCATGAAAGTGATTCTGTTTTAGTTTGTGACCGATTAATTGAAATTCTGAACAGGTTTCATTTCTTTCTTTCACAGCTCTGCGATACATACAATGGCAATGGCCCCTAAGAAGAAATTTGACTTCTTCAATGGAGGTCGGGGCATTAACCTGGACATATATATGGAAGATACCAAGTCTCCCCCAACGCCACCCCCTCAGCAACACCAAGAAAGAGAAGAGTCCACTCAGGACCCTTATATCCATGGCGAGTGGGGCCGTTATCCCACCGGGGGACCCCTAGCTTGTGGTCGATCTAGCAGCAGTCCCTCTCTACACCAGGGGACACTTCCTCACCCCGAATATCTCGCCGAGTATCCCGAGGCCACACTGTCTGGGAACCAGAGCCCAACAGGCTACAGTGACCACAGCCAGGGTGGGTACCATAGCCCCAATGGGTATGCTCCTCCTAGTCCATTAGGCATGAGTACCTTGAGTGCTCCTGCAACTCATGATTCAAATCTTTCTCAGGATTCAGTCGCGTGGGGAAGTATCAATGAAGATGATGACTCAAGGAGAAAAAAGAAAAGACATCAAAGGTAAGAAAAACAACACCTGATTTGATATGCTACTTTTGACAGAACTTTCCATTTCGAATTTAAGTTAAAAATGTTAGGCCTCAATAGTTGCAAAAATTCCATTTTTTGGACATCACAAGTCTTCGTTTCTCCTTGGCATATTTCTTCTTATCTGTTTAAGGACACGAAACATAACATCTCTGACTGCATGTTGAAAGCTTTTCCTTGAGTAGAGGAGAGAAATACTGGAAACGGAGAGACAGTTCACTCGTTAACCCCCTTTGATTCCTTCTATACAGGTGCCGACTTTGCGCTAACCATGGCGTCTATGTGGAGGTGAAAGGACACAAATGGTACTGCCCCTACAGAGAGGCCCACAACTGCGACAAGTGTGAGATCACGAGGAAGCGTCAATATTATATGGCCGAGCAGCAGAAGCTCACCAGGGAGCAACAACAACAGCTGCAGGCGCAGCACAACAGGTCCAACAACAACCGAAGTCTGTGCAGCAGCAGCAGCAGCGGCAGCGGCGGCAGCAGTAGCAGCAGCGCGTCCGGCATCCCTGAGGTGTCGTCATCGTCGTCGTCGTCGTCGTCGTCGTCGTCGTCGGCCTCTGGCCACAGCATTCTGTCGCATCAGACGCATCCCAGGGATTTCCCCAGATTAGACGAACTCGTGCGCGAGACCGCTAATATCATTAACGAGGACCTCTTTGAAATGATCAACCAGGTTGTCAGACCGAGAGCAAAGCAATGACAGCGCAACGAGGTAGATTTCACGTTTTAAACAAATTCTTATCTCGTTTTCACCATGATTTCCGTATTACTTGAAATGTGTAATTCTTTTTTTTTATTTTTTATATCTTATTTTTAATATGCATATATATATGTATGTATATATATATATGTATATATATATATACATTTACTTCTTATGTATATGTATGTATGTACGAAAGTATGTATGTATGTATGTATGTATATCTGTACTAATAGGCTAAAACGTCGCGAAAGCATAAATAGTTATTTTATATAACCCTATACCTACACACGTATGCATGTATAAATAGAGAATCTTATTCATTAGCATTCAAATAGGATACCACTGACAAACTAAGTCTTCTAGCCATTTTCTGGTGTTATTTTGAATTTGGATGTCGTCGGTCAGCAAGTTTGTGGTAAATAGATAAAGAAATATTCACGTCAACAAAATTCTCTGTAGTATTTACACTACATAGAATAGGTATACACTGAATTACGGATAGACTGCACAAGTAACTAGTGTGCGCTACATGGTTATCAAAATGGAATACGTTACTTATTCTATTTTAAATTCATCTTCAAAAAAACAAAAAAAATGCAAGCGAAGTATTATCTTCAGTAACCCACTAGTAAAGATGCAGCGCGCAAAGGTCCAAGTTGTCTCATGAAAAGTTGAAACCTCTTTTAGTTGGCATTTCCTCTCGACCCTGGTTGCTACTTCGCTCGTCATTTTGGCTTCCTTCCGAATGCTCTTGGATAACGAAATCTTCACTAAAGTTTTCTGACCAGTATAATGTTCTCTTTAGTCACTGCTGATCAGAGGCTAGTCGGTCATGTACTGTATGCTCTTGTTGCTGCTTCTGAGAAGATCGGCTTTTTGTATGCCTACATAATTATGGTGCATATACGTACACCTCTATAATCACGGCCGAACACACTCCTACCTACTTACATCCATACATACATACACACAGTGTTCCATTCATTCTTTTTACAAGCTTTTGTTATCGATAGGGTACTCTGGCATACATAAAGTTAAGTATATCTTAGTTTAACCAGACCACTGAGCTGATTAACAGCTCTCTTAGGGCTGGCCCGAAGGATTAGATTTATTTTACGTGGCTAAGAACCAACTGGCTACCTAGCAACTGGACCTACAGCTTATTGTGGAATCCGAACCACATTATGACGAGAAATGAATTTCTATCACCAGAAATAAATTCCTCTAATTCTTCATTGGCCGCTCGGAGAGTCGAACGCTGGGTCAAAAGCGTGCTTTGGCATACATAACCAATATTTGCGATAGGTTTACAGAGGCTCATGCTGATGTGTGAATATGTACTTAATTTAGTCGTTGCTGTGAAACAAAGTAACTGCAGAATTGTCTCGAAATAATGTGGAGGGTAATATTGTTTTTGATGACTGACGCGCTAAGGTCCCTAGTTTGATTCATGGTTCAGAAATGACAGACAAATATTAGATCGTTCACTCGTTCTTTGGACATTACTTTGTACTGTGAATATTTTCCAAAAGTTAATCAATCTGATGCTGAGATCCTGATGGATTCTTAATCGAAGAATATTCCTTTTCAAAAACTCTGACGAGATTGAGCGAGGTGGATGGTGGTGGATGTCCTGTAAAGGACTGAGGTTAAACAGACTGTTCAGGCGGTAAACACTTTGTAATATATATTTAGTAACGAAAACTGCACAATATTTTCATTTGAAAGTTTTGAATATGAAAATTTAAAACCAGATGATATATAACCCAGTGGGTGTTACCTGTAAACAGACTTCAAAATATTACTCAAAGTTTGAGGTCCAAAAAACTATGTATTTGGCTCTTCTAACTGTGATGTACTGTACAGTACATGGTTGTAAATACTGAAATTAATTTTGTAATTCAGATAGCTATATAATTAGGTCGTAAGCTAAAACTAGTAAACGTTTATTGATATTTTTTCCTCACTTTCTCTTTCGCTCTCTTTGAATGCAACTGCGCGTCCAAGTACTTCTTCAGTCTCAAATCTCTTTTTCGGAGAGGGAAGTTTTCGTCCTAAACCATAATGATCGAAAGAGTCGCAGTACCATAATAATCTCAAGAGGTGAATAAGCACAAATATCAGAACCATAAAGGCCACCTGTGCAAACAGTTTTGGTTTTTTCCAAATTATTAACTGCAAGCATCATCCGCGAAGTCTTCCTTGAACGTCTAAATCTTTCAGTAAACGAGGAAATACCGGTAAATTCGGAAACCATCTAAAGATCATGATATTTTTGTTACACCTGACGTTTAGCTTCCTCTGCTGCCCGTCGACCTCTTTTCGGGCTGAATTTTCTGTTCCTCCAGACATTTCGTTCTCCCGCGCCTCAGCCTCTTTTCAAACTCCTTTACCTCTTACCCCAGACCATTTTTGTTGCCCAATCTCTTCTTGAATGATCTTTATCTCCTAGCATTTGACGAATAGCATTGACCTGCTGGTGTCAACTCTTTGTGGCTCATTCTTTCCCTTGATAGCCTCTATGAGCTCAAGTTCCTCATTGTTTACATTTCAATGTGTAACTAGTGATACCAGGAAAGAAAGTGTTTCCTCAAAAAGGTATCTGTATTTATTTCTATTTGACCGACGATCTGGATTTTCCGTCTTTCTATTTTTTTTTTTTTTTTTTTAGAAAATCATTGCTTTTTAGATACCTGTGCACCATATCTCATGCCCGTTGCCTCCATACCTGATAGTGATAAACACATAACTCCTGTGGCCTGTTATTGCTTGCAAATTAAATGTTCACAATTGACGTTCATCACATCTGAATTTATACCGGCTCGATACTATTTATCGGTTTAAAAAATCGAATTTAGCTTTTAGGATAAACCAAAATTGTTCCTGTGCGTCAGTGCTCAGAGTTCATTGTCTCATAAATTGCTACGAATACCGAATAGAGTGTGAAAGTGAAGGCCAATCGGCGTTTTGAAGCGTACAGAACATTTGCATGAGGTATCATTATATATATATATATATATATATATATATATATATATATATATATATATATATATATACTTGTGTATATATATATATATATATATATATATATATATATATATATATATATATATATGTATGTATGTGTGTGTGTGTATTTTATATATTTCTTTTATGGCTTAATCGCCCACGCCTTTCTTTTTCTTATTTATCAGCATTAACTTGTGAAGCTATCTGCTTGCATGGGAAGGTGTCGTTAGCGGGGAAATGCAGATAAAGATAACAAGTGCATAGGAGCACAGAAACACGGAATTAACTTTAAGGAAGTTTTTGACAAATGTAAATTCTAAGATGAAAAAACCTTTGCCAAGTTTTGTCTTGAAATGTTCAAGATGTAATTAAGGTCCAAAATGCACGGTATTCAGCTAACTGAAATGCATGGTTATAGTCCGGCACCGTTTTTCTAATCTAAAATTAACGAAAAAAAAGTTGCCAGCTTGTTCCGGTTTTGGAGGACATCGATTCCTGGAATTTTGTGTAACAAAAAGAGCCAGAGAGTCGTCTGTTGTGCTGGCAGTTCCATAGAGCCGATTTTGCAATAAGTGTGTCCACGTGTGTTTGTTTACTAAGAGCATCTACAATTGCAACTGTGCTCTTGTTTTTTTTTAGTTGATAGAAGTGAGGTTCAAAGGATGCAAAGTAAATGAAAGAAAATCAATTAAATTAGTCAACTAATATCAGTAAGCGATTACAGGAGTGCGAACGTAATAGAGAGCTCGGCTACTTACTAGCGGTGTCTACTTTTATACTCCGATTCGTACATATTTTGCAGTGAATTAACTTTCCAAAGACAACCTTTATTTATTTATTTATTTATTTATTTCTTTGCATGCTGGCTTAGAAATGAATAAAGAGGAAAGAAAATAATAACAAACCATTTTAGCGAGCGTACAGTCGAATTTAAAAGTCTGCTAACACTCGCTCTCGAAAGATAAACTATAGCGCTCTCGCTACCTGAGAAAGTAATGGCCAGTGACTGTCGGGGGATTACTGAAGCTGTACCAAAGGTGGAGACAAAAGATAAAACAAGAGAAGGGTTGTGCATTATATATTAATATATACATATATTTATGTATATATATGTATGTATATATATTCATACATAAATATATATATATATATATATATATATATATATATATATATATATATATATATATACAAACATACACACATATATATATATATATTATATATATATATATATATATATATATATATATATATATATATATATATATATATATATATATATATATATATATATATATATACAAACATACACACACACTATACATATATATATATATATATATATATATATATATATATATATATATATATATATATATATATATATATATATATATATATATATATATATATATATATATATAAAAAGAAAACCAGGTACCAACAACAAAAGAGTGGCTGTGAGGTGGGCTGTTGTACAGTACTGTACATGTGTTCTGGCTGGCTGTGTTTGAGATTTAAGATTCGACTTGATATTTGTTAAGGGGTTTTTCCTTCTTCACCCGGTAGGTGTTTCCCAGTTTTATCTGAGATTCAAGAAGGGAAAAACTGGCTGTGGCATAATCATTATGATCCTTTAGTCGTAATAAGTTGGTGAGATCTCTTTAAACTTAAAGGTTTTAGGTACGTAGGTAGTTCCCGACTCTGTGCAGTCAAGTGTAAGTGCGTGTGTAGGGGTTTCGATCTTGCTAGGGGAAATATTCAGTCCATTTGATAAAAATCTAGGTTATTGTGCTGGCTGTAAACGTATTTTCTTTTCATAACTGTCTTCTGTTTTCTGTTTTTGTATATAAAGTCTGTAGCATATGCGTATGAGTGTTATTATTTGATAGTTACTGAAGAGCTTAAAGAGTAGAATCGTTAGTTGAGTAACACTGTGTGCAAGGTTAGTTCAGTGTCGTTTTTCTAAGCTTCCTGTCTGAATCTGTCGTCTGCAAAGGCAGTTTTGTAGATACATACACATTGGGCCTGTGCTGTCGCAGCCCTCGTCGAAAGGACCGTGGATATGGGGATTGTACTGGGTATCAAATCGGTATTGTTCTTGCTTTGTTTGCCTTTGCTTCGCTGTGAGACGTTGACTTCGTTCGTCCAAGCAGCCGACCACGTAAGTGCTCAGTCGTTGAGCTTTTCTTTTCTTTTCTTCATTCTGCACTTCAAATGTGCTTCATCTTTTCAGTTTGATTCCCAACTTGTGTCGTCAAGTTTTTGGTAGCCTATAGTTACCCAATTTTATTTTCAATAATATATTGCGTTCGAGTGAAATATCTTCAACATTGTCAAAGCAATGTTAAGCCAACGTGAAATACATTTGCAGTCCCATCATCTTTTTTTATTCCCGTCCAATCATATCTTCAACACTTTCTAGTTATTTCTATGTTCAGACTTTTAAAATGATTTTTAAATCATGGTCGCTAACTTTCAATGTACTTCATTTCTCGATATTTCCGCTAATATTTTGAGCAGATTTTGTTCTCAACAAACGTCAGTCCTTTGCACTCACTATCACCAAATGATTTAGTTTTAATCCACATATAGAATTTTTTTAAGCGATTTAGATACTTCTCTACTTGTAAATTTTTTTTCAGTCAGTTATCTTGAGTCATTTTCGGTAGGTTTGAACAGGAAATAATGAAGGAACCTTTCTTTATATCTTCAAGAGCTTCAGTCTCTCCTACCCAGATTCCTTCTCCCAAAGAAATATTAAACATGTTAAGAGATATGACTCTTCATATCATAAGAAACTGACTCAAAGCCAACCATTTTCTCTGTTACAATTTCATTCATATCCTCTGGTATAAAAACGGCTATGGTATATACAGTCATTTATATCTTTTCATTTATATCTTTCGGTCTAATTGGACGAGATACGATAAATTCTAGGGAAAGAATGTTATGACGTTATTCTGAACACTGAAGGAAAGTTGTCATGAAAGCTGTTTGTGGATTCATGCAATTCTTTTAGGCTTTTAAAATTTATATTTGTACTTGCTGATGTCAAATGAGCGCATTTCTTCAGCGAATTCTTTTACACCAGCCTTGCGTTATGCCGTTTATCGACTTACCCAGAATTACAAAAAATTAAATATCCCTTTGTAATCGGTAGGTAACAAAGACTGTCTGATAGGAATCTCGTAAGAATAGACGCCTCTTCAAATATTTATTGCAGAGTATTTATTGACTGATTATTGCTCGAAAGTTAGCTTTGTTATCAACGATCTTAGAAGGGACAGAAATTCGATTCATAGTGACATTTAGCATTTGGTTAAAAAAATAAGATTAGAGCATTACTTGGAACGTTGAAAATAAAGGACATATTGATATCTTTTGCTACCCGTATACAACTCTTTCCACTCAAAGTTCTACAACAATACGTTCAGATTTTGAATACCAAAGAAAGGAGGCTATTTGTCCCTGAGAGTCGAAAGGAAAACTACCATAATGAGAGTCCCCGAAAGGGTGGTGTTGATTCCTTCCCTGGTCACATTGCGTGAAGATGCAACGCGATGCTCCCTCCCGGAATAGGGTGAACTTGAACACCCCAGGCGATGCATAAGACCACACGAAACATATAACAGAAGCGCATGATCTAATTACGTGTGACAAAATAATTCGTTTCTTGTGAAGAGCACTCATGCCATCCCATTCATCGGTGATTTGTACTCGCTGCGTTCAATGTTGTTGACGATGCGGTGTCTTTTTGTATGTAAGTGTAAAAACTAGATTGATTTCCTTGACATCATTGAGGAACCCAGTGTACGCCACAACAAAACAGAATTCGGAAGTGTCGTTCCTTTGTGTGATAAATAAATCTTTTAGGGAAATGTGTAATTTCTTAGGAAAAGAAATGGACAATACAATCTGTTCTATGCATGTCTCTTGTAATGGAGTTACTTAATAGTTCTTAGTACAAAACCTTATACACACATCTCTTCCTAGAGCTGTTTAGGACCCTTTAGAGATACAAGACGTGTTTTCCATATGTATTTATAAAGACAATGGCAGGATCAGAGACGCTCCTAATATGTGTATGTCGTCTAAAATAATTAGGTTTAAGTTCGAGGCTGTGGCTAATGAATAGTCCTAGAAAGTGATAAGACTCCGGTTGTGATAAATAAAGATATGTTATCTGTAAGGACCCAGGGGATAGGCCTCAGTGCGTTTCGGGAAAAATTATCATTTCTTTTAGGGTGACTGGATCCAATCGGGAGAGGACTAAAGACACATCAAAGTCTTGGAGGAAGACTTGAGTCATCTAATCATGCAAGAAGAAATGTTCATACGCCTGTACGAGGCTCCTTGGATTAGCAGAAGTTACCTCCTAAAATAGGTGTTGGCTTATTAACTTGGTGATGAAGCTTTCGACTGGACGCAGATTTTAATTTGATAAAAAAGGAGACTTGAAAATCTGGGCTAAATCTTACCTGAGGATTTTGCTCACTTGCAAAATGTCTACAATATCTGGAGCTCAAGCTCTAGTCATGTTAGAAATACCTGTGCTCTTTCATTAAACCGTCGGCTGTAAAACATTGCCCTTAAAATTCTCTTTCATGAAAAGAGGAAGAAATCGAAGGGATTGAGTGCAATACTAGGATATCTGCAATGGTAAAATAACAAAAAAAAAAGAAATTAACATTAGTATTATGTGAATCTTTAGTCCCCGAGGAGGAATGTATGGTATTTTGATAGGGATCACGAGGAATAACAAAGTGATAGATTATGGTGATTTATAGTCTTAAGATACACTGTGGTAATTATATTTAAGTGTAATAAAAGCAGTTGTTCTTTTCATCATTCTTTTATTTTCCTCTGCAGCTGCTCAAGTGGTGAAGACAGTTCATCATTCCAAGTCAGATGCATCAAAATTTGTCCATCTTATAGAAATTAAGCATATTGAAATTCCCCATTTTACTCAGATGATAAGTATTCGTTTTCAACCCGATTAAATTTCATATTTTTCCAATAAGGTTATGAAGATTTAAGCCGAGAAAAAGTAAGCCGAATCCAGTTGGTATTTGTATTTTTTTTCCTCCAATAAAGAAAAATTGAGACGAAGCAAAGCCATTTCTGTATGAAATAATACCTGTCCGATGTTACGGAACTTCGCATTTTTGTCGTGAGGGTGACAGGAAACAAACTAAGAAAAAAGAACTTTTTGATAATGAACTTTTAAATACTACTAAAATTAGCCAATTTTCATAAAGGTCATATAAATCACGAGGAGAACCAACAATGATCTCTTCAGAACAAAGAGTAATTCTATAGAAAATAACCTTTTTCTATGACCGCGCAGTCAGTCAAGAAAGTAATAGAAATCTTGCACTCTGAGAAATTACCTACTGGAAACATCTGAATGTGAAAGACGTGTCTTTTATATAGATTGACCGCAATACTGTTTTTTATGAGCGTCGTGCAATGTAGGATTTGAGGAAAGTATTGTAACAAATAGGCGAACTAGTACAGTTCAATTTTGCCAGTTTCGGAAAAGTTGGTGAAATGTGTCTTCAGTCAGTATGCTCTTTAGTAAAAAGATATCTGATCATCACAGAGAAAATTGCAATTGCCTCTGCCACCATTTCTAAAATAGATAATTTTTTCTCTGCTAACAAGATATTAAAGAAATGTATGTGATATAATTACAGATTGATGAATGAAATTCAAAAGAATGTCATTTGAAATACGTGACAATATCAAAAATAACCGAAAAATGGCTTTGAGTAGTTTTCTTCCCAATAATGCGAGAAGGTCATTTATAACCCATAAGCTAAGGACGTCTGTTATTAATCACCGCTGACAAAATTTTCGGAAAATTGAGAATATTCAATGAAAAGTCTTTGAAATCTGCCCGAAATCGATTCAAGTAAACCAATTTCATTAAGAAAAAAAAGTTGCGGTGAAAAGTACAAAGTTGCAGGAAATCCAGCTATTGATCCAATTATGCTTTCCTTATGCAATATGGTTGCTAATTAACAGTACAATGGAAGTTAGAAAAATCCTCATAACAGTATGAGTTTCCAGTTACAGCCGGAGCTGCTCACCATGTGGCTGGGTGGCCTCGGAAATTACTTCTCTCAATGATCCATCGGGGGAGGAACTGATGGTGGCCTGACAAAGAATTTTCCCCCTTCATGCTGGTCGGTACCATACACAGCTGCGTTGTGTCTTTCGGGAAGTTAATAACCTAGCAAACAAATAAAAGATCACAGATATTATTTTTTATCAAGAACGAATAATCTAAAAGGCGTAAAGGCTGTCATAATAAACATGTCGGCCTTAATGAGGTAGTAGATCAGTGAAAATGAAATTCGGTAGTGAGGTCACACCGGTGAGTGACATTGTCTGCGAAGTGTCACTATAATGCAAGTTCTGTAAAAGATTCGATTCGGTCAATCAAAGCGTACGAAAAATTATGGTCACTGAAACATCACTCAGTGAACAGAAAGCAGGCTACTAAACAAACGTGATAAACCACGGCCAGCATTAAATGTAAAATGATTTTAAAAGAATACATCAGTTACATCAAAATGGAAGATTAGAGAGGGATATTTTAGAAGTTTGAAACATATTGGGTTTTCATCAACGCAGAGGTACCAATATTCACAGCTGCATATGCGACCACTTCCCTCTTATCATCACATATCCCAGCTCATACTTCCACCCATATTATCGGTAAGACCTTGCTTCCTCATTTAATACAACGCTTAAACTTTTTCCCTCGAAGAAACCTTCCTGTCCTGGAGCAACTATGTTTTCTCTCACTACTTAAAAGTACAATAGTATAATCATAGAAATGTAACGAGTTTTAAATTTACTCGTTTAAGCCTGTCTCGTTTCCGTTAGCCTAGTGATATGAATGCTATTGTTTACACGATTGACTTAAAAAAGGAACTTTAATCGCAATAATGTTTCAAACATCGTTCATATTAGGTAATGCTCAAGAGAAGTTGCATGCAGTTTATGTAGACATGCATAGTATTTGATGGTCAACTGGAACTGTCTGCGTGAAATCCTCTCTCCTTATCTCTTAGCTGTCAGTCTCAAGATCCACTGGGTGAACATCTGGTGCAAAGCCTTCTGCGATAGATTTTTGTGAATGGTCATATGAATCTACTTACTGATACCAGCAGTCATATGCACTGTTCATAATGAAAGTTATGCCATGGCGTGTGGTACAACAGATCTCCCAGCCATAACTGACAATTTGCACTCATCAATAAGATTTATGAATCTAAACTGTGATCAAATGGCCTTAGTTTCCAGTTTGACAAGGAGCAAAAGTTTCATGATTCCTAACACCCTACCTTGACACTTCCCCTTTGGAGATTTGGATGAAAACAGATTTCACGAAACAAATATGTCACAGGCAGGCGCTCATAAAGAAAATTACGTATTCATTTGACACAATAGTGCTATAATTATATTAAAAAAGTCTGTGATAAAAACATAAAGGAAAATTATATTAAGAGAAGAGAGATAATCAGCCTTAGTGCTTTCATGTTTTGCGGTATACACATCTTCAGAGATCGACACATCAAGTTGCACCTTTTAAGGGTTCAGACGTGGCTCAGGACATAGTTCATTTAAATAGAGTAAAATATTACTGAAAGGAAATAAAGAAAGATGTATGGTACTTGGAAACCCGAAAGTGATTTTATTAGAATTGTATATCTTCCACACGTAGCAAAAAGAGCGATTCATGTATATGTACATTCTTGCTTTGAGTAATAGATACACAATATTTACTGGGTGTATTTTCCACATAGGACGAAATTTCCTCTCTGTCGACGAGATGTCCAAGAGGCTGCGCACCCAGTTAAAGTTTGGGCAGCTCCCTCAGAATAAAATGGCCATACTGGTTTCCACATAGTAAACATCGGAAATGGTCAATAAAACAGCTGCTGAAACAGAGCCACTGGGTGTGAGGAGAAAAACACAGTTCTAATATGAGAAAAAAAACCCAGTTCCAACACCAGATAGCAAAGACAATTTACATAAGAAGTGAGGATGGATCCACTTATCATGTAAAATGCTTTCTATCCAGTTCTGCCAGTAATAAAAAAAAAGATAAATCACCCTAAATAATATCCGAAACTTGGAAGTATATAAAAAACATAAAACTTTAATTAGATGAACAAGGAAGTTTTCTTAAAGCTAAACAAAATGTTAAATTTTTCCAAAAGTATATTTGGCAATTCTTTTTTTATCGTTACAAGACTATTTTGAAAGGACTAAAACTCTTAGTATGTTCATGACTGAGATGTTGGGTCACAGTTTTGCCAGAAAGGATCAGAGAATTTCATTGGCAAAATTGGGTCTTGGAAATTCTGAATTTCTCCAGCTTATATGATCCTCGTTCAGACAAATGGTCAAGATAACGATCTTGACTGAGTTACAGGATCCTCGTTCAAATACGTTCTCAAAGATCAAGGTGGAAGATGTAGAATGTGTAATTATATACTAAGTGTAAACTGCAGCTGAAGGAGAAATGTGAAAGACTGAATCTCTGGAAGAAGCATAACTAAAATGTCATTAATAAAAGAGAAGAAAAACTGTCGGCTGTAAAACACCACGCAAAGGAATGCCATCAGATATGTGAAAATGGAACAAACATTGCTATTAACAACATCTATAAAGTATTAAGAGAAAAGGGTAGAAATGTGTTTATGATATAAAATAATCATATATGAAATATGCTATAGATATGGTGGGGTTAACTCAGACATGCAAAAACAGGATTGAAGAGGACAAAACATAAGCCAGAACATTACCCATCCTAGAAGGCTGCAACGAACAAATAAAAATCGTGAATTTGACGAAGATTTGTCGTTTCAGGCTGCATCCAGATGAACTCTATCAGATTAGACTTTCATAAAAGCTCCACGTATTTCTGCAAGCTGCCTCCTTCAGCTAACGTAATCGGGGGTTATCTTGCAGAATGAGGGGCTGCGTTATAAAAAAAAAAAAAAAAAAAAAAAAAAACAGATGGTAAAAGTTAGAAAAAATCTATTTATAAAGAAAATGTATATCTTTTGGCTTAAAACTTTTTTCTGTCAGTTTCTCCAACTAAGGAAAAACAAAATAAGTTATACCTTAAAAAGAACAATTGTTATATTCTGACTGAAATTTAATATATCAAAACTCAAATTTGTTGCAGAAACCAGCTTCTATAAAATATAAACAAACACCAATAAAGTTATAACTTATGGTCTTTCCAAAAATCTTACTGAGGATGTACCTGCCATCCCCACTTTGGAGAGACTCATCCTCTCAGATCCATAGGACTCAGGCATTCGGATCAATCAATACTCTACAGTGAAGGGAACTAAGCAGTTATCACAAAAAGGCAGATGTGCGCCACCCTTTAAAAACCATAGATAAGCCGGTCATACTCAATCCACAGATGACACAGAGCAGTTTCTCATCGCCTGGTCATATTGCTATACCTCCAGTGAGATTCATCACTTCTTTACTCTTTCATTTGATTTGAGCACAACAAGTTTAACCATTGTTGCCAAGCATCATTGACAGATTTTCTGACTAAGCACCTTCCAGGAAGTGTTCGTGCAAATTCTTTCAGCAAGCTTATCTGCTTGTTTTCCATATATGCCTGCATGTGCAGGTACCCAATGAAATTTTGGTTGGAAGATGTGGAGCAACAACATAACATTTAAACCCAAGGGATCAGTAAAATTAAAATAACCTTGCAATACCAATTTGGAAACTTAAAAGACTGATAAAATTTCCTGCATCAATTAAAGCTATTTTCCCATAGCAGCAAAAAATTCCATATATATATATATATATATATATATATATATATATATATATATATATATATATATATATATATATATATATATATATATATATATATATATATATATATATATATATATATAGCTCTGTAGTGAAATTTGGGGCAACAATTGCAAGTGCACATTTACAGTTTAAACTGTGCTACTTACCCCATTTCTAAAGTCGGCACTGGATTTGGAGACAATGATAGAAATAAATCTTAAGTTCAAATGATTCAATGCATGCTCTATAGAATTTTATCTGATTTCCTCCACTTCCATATTGTTTTTTATTCCTAAAAACAGTAGCAGGATAATATTGACGACTTCCATGGAGGACCTATAGAAATCATAAAAGGAGCCATCACATTTCTCTTTAATAGTAAAATAACCTATTATTCAATTATACTAAACCCAAAGTTTGGGAATACGCTGGGTGAGTTTCATGAGTTTCTTTTGAAGCATTTTGACAGAAGGACTATAACAATACCTGCAGATGATGGTCTGCTGGTGAAAGTCCAGAGGTAACATCCTTGCATGGAGCATGAAGTCAGAGAGGATTTAAAAGCACCAGTGGCAAATCTGATAAAAGGATGATGCATAGTCTATAAACTATGCTCGTTGTGGTTGCTAAGGAAAACAGTTACCAACCATAAGAAAATAGTGCTTTGTACAGTCTTAAGAGTAACTGGCAATCTGCACCCCAAGATATACGTGCCATCAATTTTGCAATATTCAGTGCATCCAAAAAATTGTCTATAAGTGACTTAAAGTGAGCAACCCATGTTAGACTGGTAAAATTTATTCTTTAAAACCATGGCTTCCATGCACAGAAATACTCTTTGACCTTTATGTCATGGTACACCTTATTTGTTGAGAACTTCAGACCATGGAAATTGTAGATGAAATGTTATTTATTGCAAAAGAAAACAGGGCCACACACATAGTACACTATCTTGGGGAACTCCATCTTCTTGTCTTTTTTTTTTTTTCAGACAAAGCATTGCCTACTTTGACCCGAAAGAAATGGTAAGCAAAAAATGCTTCGATGAATAATGGAAAGTCTCTTCCAAGGGGTTACTACTCTTCCCTATAACAATATTGGTAATCTGGAGTGGTATCTGATTTCTGAGACACACTTGCAGAATGATCAGCTATGTCGTTGCTTACTTCTGCAGTACTGGTGATGGGTTGATTGTTGACTCAAAACTGAAGGGGGACTTGGTGTAAATTTCCTGCTACTTTCCTCAGTTTCCTTCTCACTAAATATGATATGATTCTGTGGAAGAAACAAAAGATGACCATGACTGACATTCTTATCCATTAATCCCCCAGTGATACTGAGCTCCGCATTTGTTTTCGTAAATAATCTGATTTACGTCTCTATTATGTCTTTTAAATTTTGTTAGTGCCTTTCTTGAGGCATGGTATAAGAATTGGAGTTGTGAAGACCACCATGGAACAGAACAGGTCATTGTCAGTGTAATCCATCAGTTCTTGGAATGAAGTGAATTCTACCTGCATGTAATATTCAATTTTTTCTCCAGTCTGCTTTTTCAAGAAGCCACCTCGGTGATTTTTGTACAGGCAAGTCGTTATCATTGCTGTTGATGATAGGGGCATGGTCCCTGGTAACTGGTTTGGTCAGTCACCCAGGGTTCCCAAGCAGAAGTCAACAACACAGTCAGCACTCATTACAGAGAGGCCAGTGCATGATTATACACCCGCCTGGACATGAAAGTTTGTTGCTGCTCGATTATCAAGGAACCTTACATCTTCATTCTCAATGACTGATGATAGCATATTACTCTGAACAAAAGGTAAAACATTGCTCTAGTGGATGCATGCTCCAGATCTCTCAGAGAATTTCTATTTCTATCGTCGTGGCTTCCAGTGATGCAGTCCAAATCAAATATACTTGAGAGATGTCAAAAATAATGTAAACAATACTCCAACCGTGACTTCTGTTTGTCGGTTAAAGGATGTTCAGTAACCTGCATTATCTCTAGGCCATGGGGTATTTGCATAATTTTGTAACCTTTTCCTCTGCAGGATATTTGCATATGGTTTGCCAGATAGGATGAACTTTACCACTTTGTTATTTGCTTCTGCAAAGTTAATTTATTCACTTGTTTTAATTGGCGTGACTTCTTTCTCAAAATATCTTTCACAAAATTTGCCTGGATTGTTGTTACATTCTCCAAGATGCATCTTATATATATTTCAAGTTCACCTATTGCTTTCCATTAAGAAGTTGTAGTTATATGTCAAAACATTTGTCAATAGAAAGGCATCCAAGGGTATAGTACATAAGGTTCCGCTTTTATTTTATACCATGCATCCTAAATTGCTCCTGGGAACTAGAGAAGGCCGAATATCAATATTACAAGCGTTCATGCCGCTACAACATTTTGTTCTTTAGATACTTGTAGAAGTTTTCTTCTGATAATTTTATCAACTCCTTAGAATAAAATATAATTTTTTCCCCTTTCAACTCGTATTTGAATATTTTGGTGTTCTGTCTATTCAATGTGGACTGCAAAATGTCACTTCTTTCAGTTTTAAAAGCAGAAATTTACCATACAATACTGGGTCATATACCTATTGCATTACTTCTCCTTTCATTAAACAAATTTCCTTTTTCATTTTCTTTATTCGTGGTCCAGATCATAACTGATTTAGATCAAGATTTAGATGGGGCCATTGTGTTGCAACCACTGAGGCCTTTGTTTTATCCGGTACCAAGGTCAAAGTTGCATCATGGTGCCAAGTGGTATGATGGTCTAACTCCAAACAATCCATAGGATGCTAAAAAAAATAAAAGTTGTCTGAAAGCCTTAAAAGATACCACCAGCCATTGCTGAATTTCATCCTGTACTAACGAAGACGTTAAGAGCTATCTCCCATATCCACTCTCTGTCTTACCTGAAAGAGATGGAACCAGCATGATTAGGTTTGCTCAAGTATGGGCCAAACCAATGCGGTGGGCTTGACAGTATTTTTTTTTTTTTTTTTTTATGATATGGAACAAGCCCAGAGGGGCCACTGGCTTGAAATTCAAGCTTCCAAAGAATATGATGTCCATTAGGAAGAAGTAAGTGGAGGCAAAGGAAAATACATAAAGAAGAGATCCCACTTATTAAAAAAAAAATAATAATAATAAATAGATGAGAATGTATTAAAATGTATTAAAATGCAAGGAGAATAGTATTAGGGTAGCAATGCATTGCATCTTTGCTAATGACCAAGAGTGCCCCAATCACAAATACAGAATGTCAAAGAATAAGAATGGGAAGATCTTATTGTAAATTAATGTGAGACCACCAAGTCGTTTCTAGTTTCATAGGCCTTCTAAAAGGAATTGTTCTCACATGAAATACCAAAATTACAGGAACGTCAGGTTTTAAGTTAGACAGCTAGGGAAGAAGAAGAGATAAAAGTGAAAGACAGAAGCAATGCAGCTGGGACTGAAGGGGGGCACTGCAAAGAACATTCCCCACCATCACTTGTAATTGGTACCTGTCCAAAGGGAGGACAAGGATAAAAAAAATCTTTTAGAGGTGTAATAATTTGCTTAATTTTTATTCGTGGCCTTTTAAAGTAAATTACTTTCAGCTAATTTCAATTGAATTTTCTTTTTGTGCCACAAAAAAGCTGGTTAAGGTTCTTATCGCTCCCACCGAAGTTTGTTATTATTTTAGCGGTACCTCGCCTATGAAAGTTGTTTTTTTCTCTTTTCATGTTTTATTTGGCTGAATTCTTGTTTGGTGATTCCCCGTTCGTTGCCTCACGTTTGGTGGGGACCTTTGGCTGAGATTGAAGGCAGTGTGTATTCGGCTCCTTATCGTGGAGGTTTTGCTGACCTTATTCCCGCAGGACATCCATACGCTGGAGATATTTATGAGATTTTATTCAGTCTGAACGCCTTGCTGCGTTTGAGGACCCTCCTTTTCTCTGTACTTCGGAGGACGTTGTCTGGAGACTTCGTTGCAGCTGCTTACTGAGGGGCATCTTTTTTGCTGCGGTCAGACGCCCTTCCCGTGCGTTCTGAAGGGCACCGCCTGTGCTCCCCTGCATCCTCTATTCGTCTTTGCATCCTTGGACTCGCCTGTTACTCTTGGAAGGACAGCCTGTCTTTCCCCTCGTCCTGCGTGCTTTCGTCCTGCTAACCTCCGGAGTCGTGAAAACGCCTGATTCTGAGTTGATAGCCGATAATGTTTCACTGTATATAGACGTTGCTGACGCATGTCAGTGTGCTGTATCCTCCGGCTGCAGACTCCTTTGGACTCCAAGACCGTTTTTGGACAGCCATGTGTGTGGTGCTGCCACTTCTGTAATTCTTTTTCAACGTGCTATTACCCTGGGCGTGGTTAACTGATATTCGATATCGTCAATTGTTTTTGAATGTTTTATTATGTATGTAATTATTAAGGTTTATTTGTAAAATTTAGGATTAATGCTCTTCCCCCCTTCATTCTCTCCTACTAAAGTTTTCAGGGCTTTTATAGAAATAGGTTGTTTTCCTTCGCCCTCTTAATTACTGCCTCTCGTTTTATCGTGTGAAAGAGTTTAGTTTAGGTGAAGGGTTTTTTTTGTACACCCTTATTCAGCTCTTTTTGTCTGGTTAAATTAAGCCATGATTATTTTTTTTAATAAATAATTAAGATTGGTTAGCATTTTTCGTTATCCTCTTTGAGTGTTTTTCTCTGTTTTGCTCTGTTGGTGACCTTGCCCTTTGGCTTTAAATAATCCTTCGTGGCACTGATCATTAAAATCAAAAAGAGCTTGCTCTTGCCACTTCTTAAATATTAAATATTTGTGAACTTAAGTTCATTTGTGGAAATATGCAAAAGAAAATGCAGATTAGACAGAATCAATTGCTCAGATTCTAAAATAATTAGAGGAGGTATGTGAAAGTTCCCATATAGCAAAAATTGCTTAACACAAAACTGGTAAAAAAAATTAATAACAATAAATTAACTAAGCAAAATTACTAAAGGTGCTTTCAAGCAATTTCAGTAGAGCATTTCATTCTTTCTAGTAAATTATGGAATGTGTACCAATAATTTATATGACAGGAAACAATATTATACAGTACTGAATAGTTCCACAATTATCCACTGCAAAACTTGACCTTGTGTAGTAGAAATGACAATAAGCCTTTTGTATTCCCTTTCTTAACATCGTCTGGAGGAAACAGTGTGGCGAGTAAGCAACCATGAAAAACAATGTGTCAGTATCTAGCTACAGGAAATGGTTATGAAGTTGCACAGCATCACAAAATAAAAAAGCAAGAGAGAAACGTGACCACCTGAGTATTACAAGGCAATGTAAACTTGAACCTGAGTTGACTAAAACACATTCACTTTATGGTAAAATCCTGCATCAGCTGGCCGCTGAATTCTCCTTCAAAACTGAAAATATGGCCAAGGGCCAGAAGCTATTAGCTCCCTTTACCAAGCTTCCTTGAGCAAATTACAACAAATTTCCAGGAATTATAATAAAGGCAGATAGAATGACACATTTTCAAGTTAATGTTACAAGGGTAACCGACAAAAAAGTCATGACATAATTATGAACATCCCATTTTCTATTGTATTGTATTGTATTGTATTTACCTATTTCATTACTACACACCACAAAAAGTAAATTACGTGCCTATCAAAATACAATGCATGTATGCCTAAAGCACTAATTTTTGAACAAAATTAATACAAATCAAGATCAAGTAAGATACATTATCTGTTTTTCTTTTATCACAGGGTTTATTCAACAACACCATACCATACCATACCAGTAGCTATCACTGAGAAAAGAGGATTTAAGGTGGATTAATGGACAGAAAATTTTATACATCATTATACTTAAAATTCCTTCTGTAAAAGTACATATATATTGCTAGTCACATATAGTGTGGTGAAAATATTTTATAATCAGACAAAAATCTATCAACCTATGGATAAAGGTATGTGAAAAATATTAAATACAAATTCTGAGAGTACTTTATATTTTTCAGAAGACTGCAAAACTTTTTTCTGGTTATTTTTTATTTTTTATTCTTTTTTTTTAGTAAACTACACAGATGAATGAATCTTGTACTTCTTATTTATTTATTTTTTATTTTAGTAAACTACACAGATGAATGAATCTTGTACATGTTTTGAGATGCCAGTTTGGTTAAGTCATTAAAATTACAGGCAAGGCTACATGTTTCACCCTGGAGGTGCAACATAACTCTTTCTGGTATTGTTGTCATGCCATCCGACGGGGCCATGTTCACATTCTGCACACACACACTAAATACTTGGTACTTCCGACCGTGTGTGAGAGACCAATGTTGTCAAAGGTAAACATGTCATCAACAACCCACCACTCACCAAGATCTGTTTTAAGTGATGGCTGGTCCTTTGGCTGCATTGGAGTTGGAAGAGGATGTGTCTGGTTAAGGGAGGATGCAGACTTCGGTGACAAGACATGTACGCAGGAGACTATACTTTTGTTCTGTCCCTCATTATCTGAACCAAGTCACCCCTATTCTAATCATTTTGGCAGGCAAGTTGGACATAAAGGCTGACATATTACTACAGCTCCTGCTGTCGGTTATGAAACTGAACTCTAATCCCAGCAATAATATTCAGTCTCAATAACAGTAAAAAGAGGAATCTAGAGTGGCAAGACAGCAAGATGAAGATAGATAGACAAAGTAGATTAAATGGAGTAATAAGATAAAAAAGACACAAATGGGGAGAAAATCATGGTGATGAACAAAGTGATATTAGTCAGAGTTGTTGGACAGTAAGATGAAAGAAAGCTGATAAGATATGGAAGAGGTTCAAATAATGGTGAGAAAGAATATGAAAAGATACTTACATGCTAACTAGGGGAAAACGATACCAGTTGTTCAGAAGTCCTGCCACTTATCATGTGACTTCAACAAGGTAAATCTCATGGTATTTTTCAAGTATTTTTCATTTAAGTCTCTGGGATTCAGGGGTTAAGCAGCCCAGACATGAGAGCACTACTCCAAAGAAGGGCTTAATAAAAGATTTATCTTACAACTACTGAAAATGCAAATTTAGGAACAGATTGAGCAACTTGAGATTTGTGATCCCTCCACATGTCTTTTGATCATTAGCTCAATATTTTGTCCATTATTGTTTACTATGGATTATGCTACCGTCATCCTGACCTTCATATACAACGCTTCCTGCCATAATTTCTTTAACTAGTAAAAAAAAAAAAAAAAAAAAACTGTTGTGTACAACCCCAGGAATCTAAACTTTGCAAGGTTAAGTGCTAAGTCCTTTATAAGTTCATAACTTATGGACTCTTACCTAAATTTAACTATTTTATTTTCTTCTGAAGCAAATCTCTGATTTCAGAACAGTTGCTATACCATGTGCTGTTTTAACTAATTTATTGCTATACTAAACATATTTTGGTCAGCAGTATGATAATTGCTATTGTATTTCTCATGTTCAGCTGAGGAATTAGTTCTGCCTCCGAGCTTCTAGCCTAGTAAATGACCAGTACCAGTGAATGCAGATTGAGAAGATTGATTTCTATATATCTTTTCTTAAACTATTTTTTTCTTTACACACACATCACTATATTCTTGCACTTGGCTTACACAAGCGAAAATTCAAGCTCATGCTCATTTCTTCTGTTCTTAATTCTGATTTAAAAGCGAACAGGTAATAATCATGTAAAAAATGGCAAAATTCAACATTTGTTAATCTGACATGCATCAGTCCATACAGCTTGCCTGAGAAGCCCAAGTTATTTTAGTTTATGCTGTCCATTATTAAGAAACTAAATTTAACGACCTGATAGTAGAACAATATAAGAAACCAAGTAGTCATAACTACTCTTGAAATAACGACCACTAACGATTATGATGATTTTTACATGATGATTCCTTCTAAAGCCACTAGTGATATAGTTAATTAAATCATAAAGCTATCTCGTCAGCATTTGCGTTGTTGCATTAATAGGCTAGTGATTTCAAACCCCCTGACGCAGGAAGGCAGGTTTTGATTAGCATTTAGCCGTGATTGCTTACTGGGCTACAAGGCGCGATCATTTACTTCGCCTCAGTGACATGTATTTACGTCAGTCCATTGCAAGATATAATACCACCAGCAGTGATGAAAGAGGCATGCTATGAAATCATGAGGTTGTAAGGAATCCCAAATGAGTAAGGGAGGAGCTACGGAGGGAACGGGATGTGATAAGCACATTGGTTTGGGAGGACATCAGCTTGATTGGACTATTTGTACTAAAACTTGTTTATTGTAATAGTGTTTATTTTCTAAATTTCCAGTAGGAATAAATGTTGTCAGGACGCAGAGAGAGAGAGAGAGAGAGAGAGAGAGAGAGAGAGAGAGAGAGAGAGAGAGAGTTTTCGAATATGGAAGAACCAAAAGTGTTATGTATGAAACTAGTTTTAGAGATGTTGTTATTATTAAGGCCTCAGCTAGTATATATATATATATATATATATATATATATATATATATATATATATATATATATATATATATATATATATATATATATATATATATATATATATTACAATTTTTCAAAAGATGAACATTATAAATTAATGGAGTGCAAAAAGTTAAACATAGGTTCCTTACAGATAACACAAAATGGGACAAGACTTTCATTATATGTAGGATTGCTGGTTATTATGAAAGGAGTGACAAATCAAAGGAGTGACATGACAAAAGTGACAAAAAATAAGGAAAATGAAAGGAGTGGCTTGACAAAAGAGTGAAAAAAATACAGAAATTCAAAGAAGTGACATAACGAAATAACGACAAAAACAAAATATCTGCAAAGAAATGAAATATCTGATTACTTAAAACCGTAGTTTCATCGTTTCAAAACTCCCAAAGGCAGCAGTTTTGTCTTCAATTGTTTTCCTAAACTTTCAACCATACAGAAATTGTCTAATTACTTAAAATACTGGTTTCTGTTATTACAACTTCATTAGAATCTTGTTTGAACAATTTAAAAGTTTGCGTTCTCGTTCGTATATAGTCTATGCAAACAACATTTATTTTTACAAATCTGCATTTCTTAAACAGTGCTTTTTACATCTCATCATGGGTCAGTACTCAGTATGTCTTTGTAAAATCTCAGATGGACAAGGAGAAGCTTGCTTTCAATGGATATATATACCGACATCTGCGATCCAGAATTCATAACCATTATTTCCGTTGTGAAGATAAAAACTGTAATGGTTCTGCTACTCTTTGGGGTTTATCCCTTTTCAATACCAATGGTGGCTCAGTATTGGAAGGCAAAGCACACAATCATCTACCGATAGATGGAAGAAATGAAGTGGCAGAGGCATTAACAGAATTGAAAACAAGGTCTAAAATTTCAAATGCGATACCTGCCGTAATTGTCCAAGAGGTTCGACAGACAGTAAACATTAGTGACCCAACAGAAATGCCTTCCACAACTGCTATGAAATAAGTTGTTCGTTGTATCAAAAAAAAAAAAAAAAAAAAACATCAGAACCAGATTGTGCAGCAGATTTAGTGATCTCAGATAGTTTAAAGATTACCTGAAGTGGAGAAAAAAAACTTTTTATTGTTTGACACAAAAGATGGAGACACGGCTAATGAAAACAAGAGGCAACAGGAAGACGTGAGAATTATTAGATTTGGAACTGACGACAATTTAAGGAAACTAGCTAACTCGGAAGTCTAGTTTCCTGATGGAACGTTTAAAACTTGCCCTCAGGTTTTCCATCAAAGATATACTGTACCATTCACTACATGTTTCATGGACAAACGTTTCCAACTGTTTATGCCTTACTGCCTGAAAAAAACACAGGAGGTATGTGCATCCATGCTTCAATTATTAATTTCAGTTGCAGAAACAAAGGAAATTGAGTTGAACCCTAAATTTATAATAGTTGATTTTGAGCTTGCAAGCATAAATGCTCAACAAAAATTTCCAAATGCTAGGGTAACAGGGCGCTCCTGGTTTCATCTTTGTCAGAACATATATTGAAGTATCCAGAAGAATGGTCTTGTGAATATCTACAAAAATAATGAAGATGTGGCCTCAAGTATGAAAACGTTGTCTGAACTCTCATTTTTACCTCCAGGAGAAATTTGCGATGCATTTTTATATTTGTCAAGTTGTGTTCCACATAGCACTGAAACAGTGTACAAGTATTTTGGAGATACGTTCGTGCTGGGAAGATCCATTGCTGCAAGGCGAAGAGGACGACCAGGACGACGCCAGCAGCGTCACCTACCAAGATTTCCTCCAACTGTATGGAGTATTCATCATCTACAGGGATACAGTCTTCCAAGAACTAATAATAATTTAGAAGCCTGACACAGAAGGGTTGAAACGGTGGTGGAACGTTACAAAATGGGAGTATTTTTAATGATTAAAGAGTTTTGAAAAGACCATCAAACACACCAAGTAGTGGAGTGGCTAATTGCTGGGAATAACCAACTAAAAAAAAGAAAAAAGAACAAATCCAAAGGGAACTGCGACTTGCTACTGTTATAGCTAGATATGGAACTGCCTCTCTTGACGATTACCTAAGGCCCTGGGGGTTTGCATACAACCTTCGTTTTAATGCACCCACTGTCGATGATCCTAACATTTTGAAAAATAGCTTTTTTATGTTAATGCAGTTATTGAATTTTTATGTCATCCAATTTATAAAATTTTGCCTATTTGTTTCTCTTTCTGTAATTGTCCCATCTCTACCACCATTCTGTCACTCCTTTGAAACGTAACTCCTTTGAACACTACACCTTAGAACACCAACGTGGGGTGTGACATACCCAATATAGTGTTTATATGCAATAAGTGGTGGGGTTTGTGTCACCCCAAAATAGTGTGGATGTTATAAAAACTCGGGTGTACAGCACTCCAAGGCAGTGTTTAGTGTGTGTGTGAACACATGGAACAGTTTTTTGTTTTGTTTTGTTTCTTTGTGATATTTAGTAGAGGGATGCTGTTCACCCCAATATAGTGTGGATGTTATAAGTAAAGACAGTGTTTAGCGTTGCGTGTGACCACATGGAACAGTGTTTATTTTTTCTTTTTAAGTTTTTTTTTTATTTCTTTACAGGCACAGAATATTTTTTCAGAGACTTTTGTGATATTTTTTATATGAAATGGATCTGTCCAAAGTACCTCCTTCTGGTAAATTTTTTACTGGTGATGAACTGACAGAAATAATGAACCTTTCACATACTAGGCTAACTGAAGTGAGTGAACTCCATGAGAGTGATGTGAGTGAAGATGAGGATAATGCTATTGAACATGACGTGACAGACTCTGATGATGATGATGCAGACAGAGACTATGAGCAGCCGCCAAGTGATAGTGACAGCAGTGATGACTTTGATGACCCTGCAGACTTTGTAGCTCATCTTACAAAGAAAAAAAGAGCTACAAGCACGCCACATAAACATGTTACCACACGGCGTGGCACAAAGGGATGGGGTAGGAGAGCATGTGCTGACACTACACACACACGTATGCCTACACAGCCCCTTATCGCCCAAGAACCAGATGACCCAGATGACCCACCCCGTGCACACTCACCCATTCCATCCAACTCCACCGCCTCACCACCACCTCACCCTCCTCCTACTAGTGCTACTGCTGCCCCTGGTAGCCTTGGTGCACATCCCTCAAAAAGGCGGCGTGTTACTCAGGAGGAGGATGCAACACCAAGTACCTCTGCTGACCCTGCTTACCTCCTACTGCTACACCTGATGTTCCTGCTTCACCTCCTACTGCTACGGCTGCTCACACTGCTATTGCTACTCCTGCTGACACTGCTATTGCTACTCCTGCTGACACTGCTACTGCAACTCTCGTTGACACTGCTACTGCTCCTCCTGCTAACACTATTACTGCTACTCCTGCTCGTGGTAGAAGGGGGCATGGTGGACAAGATGAATGTGTCGAAGTACCAGTTGTGAACTTTAATTCAACCACCCTGGCAAGCAGGTCTGGTTTCCAGTGGAATTGTCGACCACAAACACTCATGTCAACCAGAACAGCAGCAAGGAATATTATTCAATTCACCTCTAGACCAACACAACACGCCAGACATGCAGACACTCCTACTAAGGCCTTCAATTTGTTCATGGACGACAAAATAATTGATGAAATCACACATTGCACAAACTTGAAAATTCAGGCTCAAGCTACAAGGTACACTTAGCAGACATCTACATTGTCCCTAACAGAGCCACAAGAGGTGCGGGCTTTGTTGGGGCTAATGATTTTCAGTGGGTACCAGAAGGACAACCACCTGACGACCAGAGAAATGTGGAGTCAGCAGTTTGGATCACCAGTGTACAGGTCGACCATGTCTGAGGGTCGGTTTGCCTTCGCCATCATATGCCTATGGTTCGACGACATTGCAACACATCAGGTGAGGAGGGCAACAGATAAATTTGCACCCATTAGAAAAATATGAGACATATTTATTGAAAACTGCTGGAAAATGTATGTCCTGGGTGCAACTTTGACTGTAGATGAAGAGCTGCTGGGGTTCCGAGGCAGGTGCCCATTCCGGATGTATATTCCAAATAAACCAGCCAAATACGGCATCAAGATTGTCCTCATCAACGACAATGATTCAAAATATCTCCTGGGGGGTATTCCGTATGTCGGCAAGGGAAACACATGACCCCAGGATGGCCAGAGTCTGGGGACCTACTTTACTAAGGAACTAACACGGCTGTATTACCAGACCAACAGAAATGTGACCTGTGGCAGTTGGTTCACATCAGTACCTCTTGTTGCTGATTTATTGAACAACTGTGGCCTTACCCTTGTGGGAACAATCAGATGCACCAAGAAGGAGTTACCAGCCCAGATGACAGACAAGACAGGTCGGGCTCCAGGTTCCAGTGTCTTTTTATTTACAAATGAAATAACACTGGTGTCCTACATCCCAGCAACAGCCCGGACTTCCAAGCTGGTGCAGCTGTTGTCCAGCATGCACACACAGACAACATTGGGGGAAACAGGGAAGCCGGAAGTAATAGAATTCTACAACCAAACCAAGGGTGGGGTCGACACATTCGACCAAATGTGTGCTTATTACTATTACTCCTGCTCCAGAAAGACTAAATGATGGCACCTGTATGTGTTTTATGGCATGGTGAATGCCTCAGTCATAAACTCATGGATAATACACTCGGAAAATGTCGAGAGGAACCACGACATCAGGTTTATGAGATGAAGGTATATGCACTTCCTGTCAATGTCCCTCCTAAAGCCATGGGGACAACAGAGACTGGCCAGTCCCTTCTTGTCTAGAGCCCTCAAAATCCTGGTGTCCAGTGTCTGCAAACTCCCAACACCAGGCTGTGCAGCAGGAACAACAGTGGTAGTGATGGCAGACAGCAGAGAACCCATGAAGTGGTGTGCAGCATGCCACAGGACAGTCGACAGGAAGTCGCGTCACAGGTGCCACAGTTGTCAATGCCCCATTTGCCTGGCCCATGCCTTTGCCGAGTGTGTTGACTGCCACAAGTAAGCAATGTAAGATAGTTTTCTGTCAGTAAGTAGTCATTGACTACTATATGTTACTATAACAATGTTTATAGGATATTTTTTAACTTTTTATAAAAATCACCTTTAATATATAGTTCAATTATTGGAGTAAAATATGGTTTTATAAAGTTTATGGTGTTCATATGAATTCACATTGCATTCAGAACATTCATTTATTTATTTTGGGCCATGTGGGGTTCATAGAAAATGATAAAGGGTATTAAAAAAAATAATAACATAAATTACTTATCTTCATAAAAATTCCCTATAAGTTATTGTTCAATTATTAGGGTAAAATCATATTTATTTCAGTTTGATGTTGCTCAAACTAAGTCACATTACTCCCAGAACATTAATATTTTCATCTTAGGTCTCGTTGGGATCATAAAAAAAGAGTAAAGCAGTAAAAATATTAATAGGAGAAAAAACACATTTTTTTACACAAAAAAATGGCCCTTTTTTGGCTCTCACCCAAACAGTTTGTAGAGGTGCGTTGTTGCTGTAACTCCGTCAGCGTAGGCTCCTAGGAACTGGGTCTGCCTTGAAAGAACTTCAAGTCTTCGGCTGTAGCAGTTTTCAAGTTATGATTTTTTTGTGCAAAATTTGAATATTTTTCTTAATTTTAGTTTTTTTGAGTTAATCCTAGAATTATCCATTTTCTGTTAAATTCATTTGTTCTTGTGAGTAAATGAGACTACACTTTATTACTTTAATGTTCATTCCTTAGAATTAATAAATTGTGAGTTTAAGTATTTTTTGTTAAATTTCCAAAAAAGGGTATGTCACACCCCACGTTAGTGTTAATTAGGGGAACATAGGGTTAGTGTTCTAGGGTTAAGGAGTGACAAAACTTGTCACCCCTTTGTAATGTCGCTCCTTTGACGACTATTTAAAGAGTAACAAACTTTGTCACTCCTTTGATATGTTGCCCCTTTGAACATCTCCCATGATTACACCTCAAAGAAAGCACAAACACAATAACCAGTGAAAAGTTACAACTGATATATTTAAACGAAAGTAATTTCCCAAGCTGCCCCTATATTTGGTCAATAATGGTTGTCTCCTTATTTTCCATCCAGACCTCATTAATTCAAAAAAATATTTCTATATCAATATTTGTTTTCCTCCTCCATAATAAACACAAATAATAAAAAATTAATATGAATACAATTTTCCTCATTTTTGGATTTACGCTAATAATCCATCATGACGGTATGTAAAAGTTTTTCTCTATTCATGTAAAAAAAAAAAGCCCATTGAGTACCGCACAAAGCCATCTTAAAGGCTGAATACTCTTACAAAAATAAAAGAAACGCATTACAAACTCTTTATGTTCACACTTATACACGTGACATCATCTGTGATTTTCAGTATCTTTAGTTTTAGAGCTCTTGGACAGTAAATCATGCATAAATCAGACAAGAAAGTCTCATTCTTCAGGGAAAATGAAAAGAAAATTAACGTTTTTCCATGAAATGCATCAGTTATTCAATGGAAAACTTTCCTCATTAGCTGGATGTGCGCTCCGTAACATTTTTTTGCAGCATAATTAATCTCATAATGCCAGACAACCAGGGAAGTTGTGCACTTGCTCGTAAAGGTGACAAACAAAACATGATGATCTGGAGACACATGGGCTCAGGCTTTTAGAAGTTCACACTGAATTATATGACTTACTCTAATTGCGCAAGAGTATCTGGTCATACCTATATCTATATTATCAGCTAAGAAACAGTTGATGCCTTCGTACAAATATCAGTTCCCTCAACACCACCAAATTTCCGTTCTAGACATACTGAAAAATAGTAGAATTCACTTTGGTCATATACCTTTTTTAAATGAGAGAACGCACGAGTCACATGCCACATCTTGGATAACACCAGATTGTTTATAATAATGGCTCTCTGAAACAAGGATAAATTCCTGGGTTAAAGTTAGACTTGTCAAACTCTTACCAGCTTATTTTTATTTGCGTAAAATAATATTCTTTTGCTAAATGGCTCTTAATAAAGGTGAGACTCTGATAACACAGTTGGTAGGACTGTTCATATCTAAATACAATGAAATATTTAATAATGATTAGAACAAACTACTTAAAAAACTGCTTAAAACAAGGAATTTTCTTGGTTTAATTTTTGCTCGTTTTATTGATTCTATTTTTCATATTGTTA
The DNA here is from genome assembly GCF_040412425.1 of Macrobrachium rosenbergii. Classification (NCBI taxonomy): domain Eukaryota; kingdom Metazoa; phylum Arthropoda; class Malacostraca; order Decapoda; family Palaemonidae; genus Macrobrachium; species Macrobrachium rosenbergii. The sequence goes on from NC_089761.1 coordinate 68,095,993, forward strand.
AAGAAATTCTGAAACTAATTAATAACTTGACTATAAAAAAAGAAATAGGATCCGAACGATATGTTTCATATTTGTACATACTCCGGTAAACTTACTTTACCGTAGTATGTACAATCACAACACGTAGTACTGCACTCCTTTACGCAATATATCGTTCGGATCCTATTTCTTTTTGTATAATCCAGATATTAATTAGTTTGAGAATTGTTTTTACAATATGAAAAACAGAATCAATAAAACACGTTTGTGACGTGCACTGCCGGGCGTCATTGTTATGTGCTGATTCTTATGTAAACAATGACGCAACTCATGCAATCTAACGTGAAACCCAGTACTCTTTAAAACGTGTTTTCTTGGCTGTCCTTCAAGACTGTCAAATGGTTTATGCACCACTTACTAAATACAATATGTACTGTATGTAGAAATAAAAATGTATAATTTTTCTGGAATATTATTTCTACACTTAAGCCATAAATTTTTGCAGATAAGGTGATGTAACAGCATTATGGTCATGCTGCTTGACAGCCAATTTTCTCAGCATTCTTTAAAGACTGGTAAATGATCTTTGCAGCATTTACCGAGGGCAATGTGTACTACATGTAGTGTGAGGTCAAAGAAGACAGAACTGGGTACTTGTAAGACCCCGACACCGTCTCTTCCAAACACGTGTGCGTTCGTGCGTTCGTCAATCGTCATCCATTGGAGTGGACAAGGCAACAAGAGCATCTCGTTTTCTTTCTCTAAAGTAACGCAATTTCAACCATACAATATTTCCGTCTGTTTCTCCCTAACCATTGTTGTCTTGATGTATGTACAATCACCACTCTAATCATGCTTGCATTGCCATGTTTCTGTTTGTGAAGACAAATGCATTTCTAATCATGCACTCATTGTAATGAATCTGTCTTGAATCCAACGATTACTGCATCTTCTGTCCCTGTTTGTCTGCCGACAAACACAGATGCAGTCTGTTTTTACCTCTGTGTTTTTACCTGCACCTGTGTAGCCCTTACCGCTCCAATAACATCTTCGAAGATTCAGATTAATCTCAAAGGAACCACCAATAAACCAGAACACCCAGCCAGCCAAACCCCAGTCCTTACATACAAGTTAATTCATTACAAAGTTATATCGTAGTGTGCCAGAAACACACCGGTCGCTGTGAAATGCAGAGTGAGGCAGTCAATCAAATAACAACAAGACATTGTACATAGCATAAAATATATTGGGGCTTCCTACGTACAAATATATACATGAATTCTTGCTGCATTGAGGCGATCATATATTACGATAAAAAGGCGTATTTACAAGTACTCCCACCCACCCAAGCAATTATTATGAAATAATAATTGGAAGATCTGTTGAATGTTAATCACGGTATCTTCTTGGGAGCAGGAGCTGACCCCGAGTTCTTGATACCTGTGGTTGTGGGGCGGCTTGTTTTGTGGAGGAATTCTGGGACGTCTGCCATTTTCCCTGCGGGTTCCACTGTCCATTAGGAAGGCTGGCTTTAACCTGTCAACAGGTATCCAGTCTTCCCGCCCATGGATGTTGACGAGGTCGGCCTTGGATGTTCTTCTGACGGTTCAGTATGGTCCTCTGTATGGTCTGGTCAAGGGTGGTCGCTCCTCATGAAGACATGTGTACAGGTTTTCAGGCCTTCTGGGCTTAAACATAAAACTGTCCGCGAAAGTCTTGGAGCTTCTTTGTAATTTCTCTTAGCCTTGGAAGGTATGTATCCGGTCGTCCAGCTCCGTGGAAAGAATTCTCCATGTACAGTGCTTCGCCCAGACTTTCTCTGGGAGGTGGGTCCATCAACGTGCCATCAGAGCTGCTTTCAATGAACAGTGGGCCAGGGTTGTATGCCGTTGTATTGTGCCAGGAACAGAGTTCAATAAGAGTGCCAGGCCCCTGTCAGTAGTTATATCGTCCAGCACACCGGCTGATAGCAGGGCTTCGCGCGCAGGCGCTTGTCGATGCTTCTACCATTGGTGTTGCTTCCGGCCATCTTGTGGAATGGTCTATGATTGTCAGGAGATATCTGGCCCCCCCTGATTGCGGCAGAGGTCCTACGACATCTACGTGGATGTGCCTGAAACACCGACGTGGTTGAGGGAAGTCTCTGATGCCTGATTCCATGTGCCAGGTGATCTTACTTGTCTGGCATGGTATGCAGTTCTTCGCCCATTCTCGTACGTCCTTCCTGATCCCATTTCTCTGTCATCAGGCGCGTTGTTGTTCGCCCTGATGGCTGGGACAGCCCATGGATAATGTCGAATGCCTGCTTTCTTCGTGACGTGGGTATAAGGGGGCATGGTCGGCCTGTGCTGGTGTCGCAGAGAAGTGTTGATCTGGATTCACCCATTCAATGCAGTAAGTGCCACATGGTAAGCTGCTGTTTCTAGTCTGTGGCCTGTTCCTTTGTCAGGTCTTCGTAGTCTATGCCGGGGACGTAACTGAAGGTTGCCAAGTTAGGCTACCTTTGCTAAGCTAAGGTTAGGCTATGGAAGGCTAGCCTTGGTTATTTGATGATCAACCCTGGTGGACTAGCTAGTTGGTAGAGTTTACTTTTAAAGCTATAGTATGAATTTGAAGTATCCTTTAGGGTAAAAATGACAATGGTAAAATTGAAGAATACTGCCTTTAAGTGTTCTGGCAGATCAAATTCAGTGGGACAGGCAACTTCTGACAGCTGAGTCCTCTGCATACCAGGAGGTTTAAGAACTTATTAATAACATGGTAAATAGCATTATAACACATACTGATAACACATAGTAAATAACATCATAGCATTTATAATATTATAAAACTGCAGCAGGCCTAGGGCTAGGCCTCATGATACTAGGCTATGTACATTGTAGTATTAGTAATAGTGAAAATTGTCAGACTTAACCAATGTTATATGGACTGACGGTAACCCTACATGCTGATTTGTTAGGCTATATGAATTTAACGTCAAATAGGCTTTAATAAAAAGCTTGTTATTACAACATTCATTATATTATTAACTCAAAAAGCAGGTGTGTAGTTGACTGCAAGTTGACTGTGATCTAACACATGTTTATTTGCTTTAGGTTGTTTCAATACAGTTATAAAGATTTTCATGAATGAAAATATGTCAGTTACTTGTGAAATGTCATTCCCTGTTCTTTTGAGATCCTGTTTCTGTATGTAACACAGTTGATGGCCCAGCACTGGATGCTAGAGGTGGGTCTGTTGGTGCTGGTCTGTGTAGTCAATGCCGCTGCCATTTCTGGGAATAAACACATAGCAATGGTGCCCTACTTGCATGGGACAGTCACGTGACGTCCAACCTCTTGTCTCGATATCTATGGTCATCACAGTCATCTGTATAAAGAGCCTTCTGGTAAAAGAATGTTATTTTATGGAAATAAAACATAAGTTGGTAAGAGTTTGGCATGTCTAATGTTACCAGATTATCGTCTATTTAAAGATCTTTCTGTTAAAAGAAAGAATGTTAACAAATAAGATATAATCATCAATAATGTTACATAATTCATAACTTCCTTTCTTAAACTACTAAGAGATTCAGAGCCGATGAAACACGGCTTTTCGGCCACACCTATTTACCAAAGCATGGAATAGGGTGAAATTTTGCCAGTGTATATTTTATAACCCTACCTAATTTTTACAAGCATTATTTAGTACCTAAGTTCAATAGTTCTGGTACTTATCAGAGTAAAAGTGTGTTTCCTGTGCCAGAGCCATCAAAATTGCAGGCAAGGGTTTTGAACACAATAGTGACGTTAGCCTATGATGTCATGAGGCTCCACCTACAGTGAAGAGAAGTTTACATATGGAGAAAACATCTCATCACTGTGGCTCCTCCCACTTGCTGATGGCATATTCACTAACTGATATTAGTACCCAAGGCCAAGAGAAAGAGAAGGTCTGCCCACTTCCCCCCAAATCCTCCATGTAGGAGGAGCTTTGTCTACCTCCTTATTGTGTCATCAGGTGAATTGCCATAATTAGCAGGAACCTCTAAGATATGTCATCACCTACATAGTTACCCCAGGTGGGAGGCAACTCCATCCAACTGGGTAGACCTTGTCCCTTGGCCTTGTTATTACCCATCCTAGGCTGCAGCGATATCAATGATGGCGAGCAGGATTTGTCATCGTCCCCTTGATAGCATTATCATTCTCAATAACTTTATTATTATTATTTTTTTTTCTTTCTTTCTATTTTTGAGGTTTCATTGCAACTTCCACAGTAGTTGTTGGGACCCGCTAAGTTGTTAGCTTAGATTTCTTCCATTTTCTTGATACTTGTATTGTTTCTACTTTACAAATAATTCAATGTATGTAATTCATCCACATAATGAACCAGTCTATAGTTCATGTGTTAGATCTACATCTATTCAGAGCGGGAGTACAAAAAGACAATCCGTTTTGCTTTACCTCAGGTTTTGACACTATAGCCTTCTATTTGCTACGCAGGGGAAGATACAAGGAGAAATGGGATAGGAATTATTCTCTATCCAGATTTGCAGGAGAATGTCACAGAGGTCAGGCGTATCGGTGACAGGTTCATGGGCTTAAAGTATGTGAAAGATAAGAGAGTATGGCATATCATCTCACATACGCCCCTCAACAAGGGTGTAGTGAAGAGGAGAAGGAGGAATTCAGAGGAAAATTAGAAGAATATATCGAAAGAGTTCAAGAAGTAAACTATTAGTGTTATCTGGGGACATGAATGCCCATGTAGGTGAGAGTCCTGATGGCTTTGAAGGAATACATGGAGGAAGATGTTTTGGAAGAAGAAACCAGGAAGGTGAAAGATTGTTAGAATTAGCAGAAGCTATGAATCTTGTAGTCTTGAATACTCAGTTTGAATAAGAAGTCACCTAGTAACATACAAAATTGGACAAAATGAGACACAAATTGATTATGTTTTGTTTAGGAAGGAAGACAAGAAAATCATTATGGATTGCAAGGTTATTCCAAATGAATCTGTTGTAGCACAGCATAAACTGGTAGGTGGCAGATTTTAGGTTGAAAGCAATAAGGAAAAGAAAAGGCCCAGGCAGGAATAGGGGGATTAAAACTTGGAAGCTGAAGGGGGAGAAGGCAAGAGAGTTCAGAAGTAAAGTGGAAAGAGCCAGAGAAGAGAGATATGTGAGTGGAATGTCAGAATTGCCTGAGGAGATATGGGATGATATGAAAGAGATTGTGGTGCCAGCAGCAGCAGAGGTGTGTGGGAGGACAAGTGGTAAGCAGCAACAGGAAAAAGAAGCATGGTGGTGGAATTAAGAGGTTCAAACAGCTGTGAAGGAAAAGAGTAGAGCCAGAAGGGGGTGGGAAGAAGAAGACAACTACCAAACAGGAGAGGAGTATAGACAGACAAAGAGGGAAACAAAGAAAGTGGTAGTGATTGCAAAGGGAGAAGCCAGGAGAGAATTGTATGAGAAGATGGGAACACCGGAGGGAGAAAAGGTAATCTACAGAATTGCAGAAGCGAGAAGAAAAGACAGGCAGGATGTAGGAGAGGTAGGAAGTATTAAAGATGAAAATGGAAATATCTTAATTGAGGAAGAGGTCAGGAGAAGATAGAAAGACTATTTTTCACAACTATTAAACAATGAGAATGAGTGTGAGGAACTGGAAAATGAACCTCCAGTAGAAGGACCAATAGCAAACATCATAGTGAGTGAAGTCGAGGATGCTATAAGGAAAGGAAAACTAAATAAAGCTGCAGGAAAGTCAGAGGTAACAATAGAAAGGATTAAAGCATTGGGAAATCTAGGCAAAGAGTGGGTGCACACACTATTAGAAAAGATCTGAGATGTAGAGGAAATGCCAAGGGACTGGAGCAATAGTTGGATGATTAAAATGTATAAACAAAAACGAGACGTGTTAAACTGTGGGAACTACAGAGGAATAAAGCTTTTGGAGCATGTATTCAAGATACTAGAAAGAATAATAGAAGGAAGGTTGAGGGAGCTGATAGATATACGTGAGCAGCAGTTTGGCTTTATGAAAGGGAAGAGCACACTGGATGCTGTTTTTATAGTAAGACAAGTCCAAGAGAAGTATCTATAAGGAAACAGGAAAGTTTACTTGTGTTTTGTGGATCTTGAAAAGGCGTATGATGGAGTACCAAGAAGAGTAGTCTATTGGTGTTTGAGAGAGAGAGGAGTACCAGAGAAGTTGGTAAGGTTAGTGAAGATGATGTATGAGGGTGCAAGACTACTGTACAAACAAAATATGGGGAGACTGAGACAGTCCCTGTAGAGGTGGGCTTCCATCAGAGTCCATTCTTGTTCCTCGTTGTTACAGACACACTGACATCAGAATAAAGGAACAACAATGAACGGTGGGATCTGTTGTCTGCTGATGATTTAGTCATTATAGCAGACACAGAAGAAGACCTGCAAGAATGGTTTTTAGCATGGAAAGGAGCCCTAGAAAGGAAAGGATTTAAAGTAATGAAGGACATGAGGAAGTAAACATTCAAGTGGAAGATGGTACAGTGCTAAAGCAGAGCAATGAATTTAACTATTTGGGGTTAATAATAACAGAAGAGGGAGGTACTGAGAAAGCAATGAGACAGAGAGTGAAAGAAGCATGGCGAAAATGAAGAGAAGTAACTGGAGTTTTTCAAACAAGAAAATGCCATTAAAGCTCAAAATGAAGATTTATAAGACAGTTATCAGGCCCGTACTATTATATGGCGCAGAAACCTGGGCACTTGAGAGGAAAGAGGAGGGACTGTTGGAAAGAACCAAGATGAGGATGGTGAGATGGATTGCTGGAATATCACTACTGGAAAGGAGGGAGAGTCAACATATAAGAAGAATTTGTGGTATACGTAATGTAAAGGAGAAGGCTAGGGAAGCTCATTTGAGATACTATGGCCATGTAATAAGAAGAGAGGAGGTGGAACCAATCAAGATGTGGCGGATTTCAAACCCACATACAAAACAACAAACAACACTCACCCTGATCTTCGGTTGCTGGAGATGGATAAAGGCCGAATAAAACCACAACCACAAACAACCACAAACACAACAAGGAAATACAAAAAAGAAACGGAACACACACACAAATAAACAGCACACCAACAAGAAGACCAACAACCTCCCAGAAAAGCATACGACAAAAACTGTCCCAAACAAGAACCACTGACCGGCACTAGCTCTGACTAAAGACTCCTCTAAAAACCGAAAAATCCTTCACATATTCCACAGACAGACAGCACCGTAAAACAAACTAACGACCTCATCCCTCTTCCAACAACCGAAGCACTCACTTACGACAATTACACTCTCTCTAGCTACTCTCTCTCTCTCTCTCTCTCTCTCTCTCTCTCTCTCTCTCTCTCTCTCAAAAACGTTGGGAAATGCTAAATAAAAACAAATTCATTCATCCCTCTATATTTCTCCCCCTTTTAGCATTTCCCAACCAATACCTTTCACCTCTTTCAAATCGCCGACGCAACACCCACGGATGCTCACTAGTAGGTCCTCTAGATCGCGTTAACCATGTTTGCACGCCAATCATTCTCTCAGAATCACTTTCTTCTAGCAACATTCAAACTCACATCTTCTCCATTCTCTCTCAGATTCACGCTATCTTCACTATTACCACTCTCAATTTCATCCACAATCTCATCTATACCCTCTAACTCAGGCAAATACCTCCCCCAATTCTTCAACATAACCCATCCCATTATGCTCATTGACCTTTTCCAATTCTTGCAACGATTCATTCATGCTTTCAATCACTCGTATATTACTAGAAGCTACGCTCTCTTATTCTTATACTTTGCTCACCTCCAACCGTTCACTAACCCCTACACGTTCAGTCAGCTCAGTTATATCAAACCCGCATATGCTATAATGTTCTATTCATACCATCCCATTCATCCGTCATTACACGCTTTATCACTCATTTTCACTTTGGCACTCACACCCTATCACACAACTTACGACCATTCAGTTTAGCAACGTTCTTCCCTTTTCTTGAAAAATCTCCTACCATACTTATCAAAACAAATTGCACTGATCCTCATGCAACAACCCCCTCACGCACATGCATCATCACACGCACCGCTTGCATCCTGGAGGATCCACCCATTTGAACCCCTGCTCACACTCATCCTCCAGAATTCGCTGTCACAGTCACCCTCTTTCGTCTACATACACTTGATACATGCCCTTCCATTCCACATTCGACACACTTCTCGCTCTCGGTTCTGAACACATTCTCGCATAATGCCCATTCTTACCACAGTTGCCACATATTACATTCACTCTGGACCCTACAACCATTAGCAATATGACCCACCTGTCCGCACCTGTAGCATTTAACCCCCTATCTTTTGTGACACTCCCTTACCAAATGTCCTGATTGCCCACACTGAAACACGCTCCTAAAGCCCACCTATACTCATTCTTTGTATGTCCTTTTAACATCTAAAACCACTTCACCACTGACTTCCACTCATCGACCTTCCCCTTTTGTACACTAGTCATCCCTAACCCGTCCAACCCGTTGTTCCCCACAAACCCACCATTCATCCTCCTGGCACCTCCACATTACTTGCTCTTACACTCCTATCTATTACACCATCAGATAATCATTCTCATTGGGCCCCCTCAACACTGCATCCCTAAAGCTTCCAAACTCTGGGACTAAATCTACCCCAGCCCTTACATGGACTTCTGCTCTCTTTTTTATAACCCTGTCAAGCTCATAATCTTCACAATTTGGAAATTTCCCAAGTCAACCTTTCATTCGTCCATCTTTTCTTCTCCTTTTCCGCTTCAAGTTCAAAATTCTCTTAACTCCATCTGGCACTGTCCCTAACAACTTCCGGACTAACTCAGTACATTTATCTCATCCATAAAATCCCAAAACTTCTTCCCCTTGCCAACGTCTCCAGCCATTTAAGATACAGTGGCAAAACAGTTTCCCCAGCTTTCATTCTTGCCTCATCAAATTCATTCTTCCTCTTATACTTAACACTCTCTTGATGGAGAAGCTCAACTAGTCTAGCTTTCACCTGTCATACTCAACATCCCCTTGACTATGCAAAACCCTTTTGATACATTATCAAGTAAAAACCAGTCAAATACTCTCCCACAGATAAATACTCTCTTACTTTCCCCATACTTATCCTGGACAAACCCTTTCATACTCCTAAAGAAATCATGCACATCCCTACTTCCATACTCATTATACTTTTCACACTGGGCCTCCCTCACATACATAGCCTTTCTCACTTCTTTCTCACTTTCACTCTCACTTTCGCTACTTTCACTCTGTCCTTTCATATCCTCTTCCGAATACAAAGAGTCCACTTCTGCACTTACATTCATCTTACCATTACACTCTTCTTCCCCTCTTTTTATCCACTTTATCCACTCACCCTCCATCCACCTCACTATCACTACTGCCTTCACCCTCTCCCTTCTTTCCTGCCTTTCCCACTTTTACCCTTCTTACCAAGTTTCCTTTCCTTTCCCTTCTTCCCTTTTTCTTCCCCCTGACTTATCCTTATTTTCCCTCCGTTCCTTCCCCTTTGCTTTTCATTCCCCTTTCCTTACCCTGCCTTTCATTCCCCTCGTTTCTTACTTCCTATTTCACATCACTTTCATCACTCACGCTTCCATTCACTTCTTCTTCCTCCTTTCTTTCTCTTGCCCTTCACACGTTCCAGAGAACCTGCCTCCAACAGCCCCTTCTCCAAAAACACCCTTGTGAACATACCTTTCACCATTTCTTCCACACCTTTCTTTGATCATTCCCTCCAACTTTTTTATCCACCCTCTCTTCCATTCTCTCTTCTTCTGGACTCTTTCATCTCCCCTTTCATTTCTTCTTTTGCACTTCTTAGCATTAGGCATCTCCTCCAACTGACTCCTCAACTCCTCATTTCTCACCCTCTGCCTCCCCATTCTCCTCCTCCAGCCTACCCTGGAGTTCCCTAGCCACTGGAGTTCCTCTCTCAGTTTCTCTATCTCACCCATCCTGACCTCTTACTCTCACTACTACCCACTACAAACAATCCTAACGGCTGGATTTTACAACAGCCCCGTTGAGGCCAAATTTATGTGGCTCATTTCAAACCCACATACAAAACAACAAACAACACTCACCCTGATCTTCGGTTGCTGGAGATGGATGAAGTCCGCCGTAACAACCACAACCACAAACAACTACAAACACAACAAGGAAATACAAAAAAAAAGAAACGGAACACACACAAAATAAACAGCACACCAACAAGAAGACCAACAACTCCCTGAAAAAGCATACGACAAAACTGTCCCACACAAGAACCACTGATGGCACTAGCTTGACTAAAGACTCTCTCTAAAACCGAAAAATCCTTCACATATTCCACAGACAGACAGCGCCGTAAACAAATCCAACGACCTCATCCCTCTTCCAACAAATGCTCTCTCTCACTCTCTCTAATATCTCACTCTCTTGACTCTCTCTCTCTCTCTCTCTCTCTCTCTCTCTCTCTCAAAAACGTTGGGAAATGCTAAATAAAAACAAATTCATTCATCCCTCTATAAAGAGAGCTAAGAACATGCCAGTGATGGAGAGAAGGAGTGTGGGGGCGTCAACGGATCAGATGGATGGATGTGGTGAGAAGGGATATGGGTGAGGTGGGACTGGGGGAAGAAGATGCTAGGAATAGAAATAGATGGAGAAAGTTGACTTGAGTGGCCAACCCTGCTATATAGTGGGACTTAGAAGGATGAAAGAAGAAGAAGAAGAAGAAAAAGAAGAAGTTATGACTGAATAAATTTTATTATTCATCAGAGCTGGTAATACTGTCTTTGTTTTGTGATTGTTCCCCTCAAAGTTATAGACTCTTTAGAGATAAGAAATTCCTAATATTGCCGAGGTGCTCTACCATCAGGAGTGTCTTCAAACAGTTTACCCTAGCATCAGAACAAAATGACAAATATTCTGATGTACATTAAGAATAAATGTGAAACATTACTACCCAATGACAAAACAGTGGTACTGACGGTGGATGAAACTCACTTGAAACTATATTTTGATTATAAAGGCAGAAATTCAGTACATTCGTTGAGATGTACAGGAATAATTGGCTTGGCCAGAAAGATACAAATAAAACAATGAAGTTCCACGGTTCTCCTTTGATGGAAATCACATTTTAGAAAATGAAATTCATTATGAACCATTCAGCTCTTTGAAAAAACTTCATGAAATAGAAAATGGTTTACTCTTGAAACATTCATATAACCTGTCACGAAAAGTGTTCTGCTCCTCTAACTTTGAGAAACAAAATGTTAATTTACTTTTACAAATATTCAGTGAGTATATTATTCAAGCTTTACTAACACTTGGAAAAAAATCACTGTTCCCCTTTTTATTCAGAAGTTGCAGATTATGTAATTTTTTTTTTTTTTACATTACGTTTGATGGACAATAATGAATGTAAAATCCCCATATAAAGGTCAAAGGTTAAATAATAAATATGCTACTCCAATAAGTAATGAAGGTCATTGTACCGAAAAAAAAGCAAATTTAATAATATTGGCTTCTTCTAACGTTTTATTGAATAATTATTGTTCCCAACAAAATAACTATATTTTAGCTAACAAAAAGTTCAGTTAGAAGAGAAAGTTAAAAACTCCAACTACCAAATAATAGCTGTGTGTAAAAGATAATAGAATAAAAAAAAGAAAGTTAGAAACTTCAGCTACCAAATAATAGCTGTGTGTAAAAGATAATAGAATAAAAAAAAGAAAGTTAGAAACTTCAGCTACCAAATAATAGCTGTATGTAAAAGACAATAATTAAGTTATTTCATTCACATATAGCAGAGTAAACCAGCGCACTGCCGTCTTGTAATTTAAATAAACATGTTTGTACTTCGGTATATACCATATTGTAACTGTGAATAAATTGTTTTGGTTCAGTATTCTATATTAATCTCTTAACCTGTGTTTCGAGTTAATGTTATTTGGTGTAAGCAAATTAGTGTAGACGGGAAAAATAAGTAAATTAATTTATTATTATAACTGGCAAGCAACAAATGGTCTATTTTGGTGACATTTTGTTTACAGTTCTTTCGTCTGGCAGCGTAGTCAGTGCTAGCGAAACGGATCATCCTTGCCTACGTCACAATACGTCGAACAGACCTTCTCTTTTGGTGGTCTAGCTGAAGCGCCGAATGTTGAGTAGACCAGTTTCGATGCACGATAACTTTGAATCTTACATATGCCAGTTTTCTTTTTAATAAGAATATTTATTACAAATATGAAGGGGATTTCAGATTTATCTAATAAGAAAACTGGAAATATTGTTTTCACAAATGAATGGTTCAATGGAAGTCACATAGGCCAAGAATGAATGTTGACTGGTGACGTGTGAACCGTGTTATCGGTGTTTTTGGGAGTTACAGTAAATATAAAGGTGTGAACTGCATTCATAAACTGAAACTGGTTAGAGAAACCACTTACTGTATATTGAATATATGGGACAATCATAGTTTACTTTGGTTTTTCTTTAATCATGTTAGAAAGAATCTATTGACTCATCTTTTGACGTTGTTCTTTAATTACATTCAAAAGACTTAATAGAAGTTTTCTTAGTTTTTTATTGCATGAAATTCTTGTTACTTTCAGTTGGACTTCTTATTTACTATCAGTATTATCCACCAACTATTACTGATGCTAATCATATATTGAAATACATTATTTTTGTTTTACTGTTATACCTCACAACAGAAAGTATAAAATTTTCTCTTAAGGAGTGAATAATTCTGTCCTGAAGCATATGGGCCCAGAATTAGGCCAAATGGTCAACTAAAGACTGCAAAAGAATACATTATTGATTATGAAATCATAAGTGTACAAATACTTATTAATAAAAATTTTACTGTGTGTTACAGGATATCCCACTTTTCACAGATTAAGGTAAAGGACCATTAGGCCTAGCCAGACATTTATAGGTTAATATTCAACATTTTTCTATATTTTGATTATTAGTCCAAGAGCCAGGGAAGGATTTATTTACCCCATCGAGTGCAAAAGGTTCGAGAATATATTTTGTTTCTACATGACCAAAAAGTCTCAAAAAAGCGAGTCTTACAAAATTTCAGTGATGGGCGTGTCTGTTATGACGTCATCAACATGGCCGCCAGGTGCACTTGACCCGACCCCATTCCATTGACCATTGCTTCTCTTCTAATTAACCTAGACAAACGGGACCATTTTCAAAATGTCCCCAAAAAGATTTAACGTGAATTTTACTCGAAAACCAAAAGATTTATGAAAAAAAAAAAAAATAGACAGGTACAAAAATATATCCTCTTTTCATGAGGATTCAGAAAATGTATATCATAAGAAGGTTTAGATGAGTGGTATTGAGCAAAAGGGTTAAATTCTCATTACAGTCAAGGTAAAGAGGTAGTAAAATCGTGCCTCAGGCCTTTGGTGTTCTGTGTGCCGCTTCATGAAGAGATGCTAAGTCTGCTGCAATTGATAAGCCAATCTATAATTGATGCCATTGTAGGCTGGCTGGAATGCAAAAGTTTTAGGAGATACGTCTCCGAAACAAGAAATTGGCTACATGAGAGATATTACTTTGGCACCTACACTAAATGATGTTGTGATGGAAACATTAAAGGTAGGCTATCCCAGCAAGTAGCATCTGAGTGTGGGGATGCTTCAATCTTGGTGCATTATGACCTAGCTGTGGCTAAGCCCGCAATCATGACTCAAGATCAAGAGAGTCCCCGCTTTGACAACATCTTCATTTGCTTTGGTCCATTCCACATGGAGCTAGCTTACTTTGGTTCCATTGGATACTGCCTCGAAGGTTCAGGAATAGAACATATCTTCCCGGAGAGTGAAGTCCTAGCATCTGGATCAATATCAGGATTCTTAAGAGGGAAGCATTTCAACAGATGTAAACGGATACACATTTTATTATCTCTTGCTGAAAGTTGCATTTTCCAAAAGTTTACTGCAACATTTCAGGACAGTTCACTACTGGAAGAACTCAAAGACCAAATTGAAAATTTGAACAAAAATTTATCTGAAGAAGCTTTAAAAGCATTTTTAGACAGCTCAAGCTTGAAACAATTGCATGATGGTTCCGACGCATTCAAAGAAAAAACAAAATCTGGGATGCATGGTACTTTGTTCAATGGATGACTGTATATCTGCTAAAATTTCTCAACATAGGAGCAGGATCTCCCGAAGTGAGACACACTGTCTCAAGGAGGTTTGGGTATAAAACGTTCTAGAAACAGTTTTTCAAGAGTATCAGTCGACATGGTACTAGAACAGACTGTCAGTGCTGATGCTGCCTCGAGGTTCACTGGTATCGCAGCATTCGCAAATTCTCACTGCAAGATCCCGTTGGATGATCACCAGGTCATTAAGAAGTGAGATAGTGAGTAATTTGCTTGAAAGCAGTGGTATCACTAAAGCTCCAGATTCAAAGCATGATCTGCAAGGAAGTTGACTCAAAAAAGATCGGAAGGATATAGATAGCATATCTACTTTGAATACTTTCTCAAATCCTTTTGAAGGTCTGGATCCTCTGACACCTCTTAGGAACATTTCAACCGGTCAAACAATCAGTGAGAAAGTAACAAAGGATATTCTTTCCTTTTCTTCTAAAGGGGGATATGCTGCTAAAACATTTCAAGCCTTATACATGCAGGAGAATATTATATCAAGTAAAACAAGCAGGAAAGGAAAGAAGCTGGAAGTGGCCAACTGCACTTTAGATGCATTTGAAAAAGTTATTTATATGGCAGCTGCTCAGCATTATAACATAATGAAAGTCATGGAATATCCTCTCACCCCGGTGCCATTTGCTCTTGCACAAACTGGTGGAATTATGAATAACACAGACAAAAGTAACCTACTGCGCATGTTAGAAAAGCACCAGCTCATAAACGTGGAGAAAGATGTGAATGGAGGTCAAGCACACATAGACGTGACCATTTATGATGGCATGTTCTTGTTGCATACTTTGAAAATGCCAGAAACCTACGGAGCTCTAGGACAAAAATTGCTGGAGATCGCCGTTTGCTGTAAAACTGTTTGATTCATATGGTTACCACACTATAAAAGACTGTGAACATGAACGGCGGTTAATTGTGCCAACTGGTGACATTAAGGTAACAGGAAAGGACCAGAAAACCCCCATAAAGCCATCAAACGCATTCAGAAATGAACAGTTTAAAACATCTCTGATATCTTTTCTGTGCAGAGTGGAAAAACCAGAGATATGCTGCTCTTCTTGGAGAAAAAATGCTCTATATTTGCAGAGATGATGGTATAGAAGTATCAGAAACACTTGACTTTGCTTGGCTCCATCAAGAGGCAGACACAAGGATGCTGTGACATATTCACCAATTATCAGGTGGTAATGACTATAACAGAAACATCCTGGTAAGAGCAAATGACACTGATGATGTGCTGGTACTATTAATCTACCATAAAAAAAACTTCCCCAAAGCTCAGATCTGGCTTGATTGTGGAGTATCTGCAAATAACAGCAGACGGTTGATCAATGTCACGTGCATTGCAAAGGATCTTCATCGTGATTTGATAAAGGCTTTGCCTAGCTACCATGCCATTACAGGGTCCGACTTTACAGCAGCATTTGCAAGAAAGGGCAAGGTCAAACCTTTTAAAATTATGCGGAAGAATCCTGAATATCAAAGAACGCTAAGTCAGATAGGAGAATCTCTATCGCTAAATGATGAGCAAGTTACTGCACTGGAGAAATATGTATGTGCAATGTATAGTCAAGCGAGGTATTCCTCGGTATCTGATGTTTGCTCAAGAAAAAAATACATTAAGTGCCAATCTAACAACTCTTCAAAAGTTAAAGGTATTGATCCAACAATGCTGCCTCCCGCTAAACCTTCGATGAGAAAAATTAAAAGAAGCAATGCTGTGTCATGGCTGTGGAAGAGAGCAGTGTGTCAGAAACCACGTGAAGGTTTGATCCCACTGAACATGGATGGAGGGTATCTAGAAAATGATTGATATCACATACAATGGCATGATGGTCCAACTTTACCGGATGATCTAGAACCTGTCACTGAAGAGGACTCTGACAGCAGTGATGAAGAAAGTGACATTTACTCTGACGACAGTAGTTCTAAAGAAAATGATGAGGGAGATATGTATAGCATTATAATTTCATAGTGGTTCTTTTTCATAATTTCCAGTTTGACTGGCAGTTATGATGAAGGTCTTAAGACTGAAAGGTGTTATTTGTCTTATTATGTTTCTTTTCACTGCAATCTGTTTTCCATCTTGAAATAACATGTATCGTGTTTTATGTGTTTATATTTTTTCCATTATATATATATATATATATATATATATATATATATATATATATATATATATATATATATATATATATATATATATATATATATATATATATAATGGACAAAAATGTTGCATTTTATTTTTCAACAACTGATATCGACATCACTCATCTTTATCATGGGTACTAATGAGAATCCACTGTAGCATGAAAAAACGAAAAGACATAAGCTGCATTAAAAGGAAGTTACGACGGATTAAGCAATTATAATGTTCTCATAGACCGCATTTATAAAACTAAGTATCAGGCCCCCAGCCCCGTAAATATATTGTGGTTTGAGCTTAGTTTCGAAACGCCTATATGGATGCTCAAAACACGAGGACATTAAAAGCAAATTAGACGGAGATGGCAAAAAAAAAAACACCGAAAACCGCATTTGCCCAAGCTAATTACCCTTACGAGGGACTGGAAGATTGTATTTTTTTATTGAGTTCGATTTCTAAGACCCTAAATGAATCTTCATATTATAGACTGTAGCTTGTCAATTACAGCAGTCTTAATCATCTCGGTATTCCGACTTGTAACGCCGTACAATATACGAATGGCCTGAGGCGCGATTTCACTACCTTGTTACCTTGACTGTAAAGAGAATTTAATTTTTTTGCCCAATACCGCTTATCTAAACCTTCTTATGATATACATTTTCTGAATCCTCATGAAAAGAGGAAACATTTTTGTACTTGTCCATTTTTTCATAATGGAGTGGGGTCAGGTCTTATGCGTCTGGCGGCCATGTTGATGATGTCATAAGACACGCCCACCACTGAAATTTTGTAAGACTTCCTCTTCTGAGACTCTTTGGTCATGTAGAAACAAAATATATTCTCGAACCTTTTGCACTCGATGGGGTAAATAAAAATGCCCTGGCTCTTGGACTACATGTCATACAAACAAAATGTAATAAATAGTTTTGTTTTTTAACACAGTATGTGCGCAGTGGCATTCCTGATGGGGGCGGGGCGGGGGGCGCTGTTTGAAATCGCCCCCCCCCGGCCCCAAAGTGAGGGGTGGGGGCCCCAAAATACGAAATTTAACCGTTGCTGCTATGACAGGACAAGCTAAATCCAGTGCCCCAAAATGGTCAAGGGCCCCATTTATATTTGGACCCGAAAGTTTGAGGCCCACTAAAGGGCCCCAATTTCCAATTTCGTGAACAAAAATGTTACAAAAATGTTATGTAAAAGAAATAGGGCTCTCCAGGGTCCCCTCCCAATCGCAGAGCCCATTATAGACCTTCTCATACAAATCGGAGGAGGGTGGGTAACGTTGATTGGGGCAAGGGCAGGGCCGATCTAAGGTAATTAATTGCTGCTTATAGGGGTCCTAACTATCTTCTGAGGGCCCCCATAATGGCCCCATTTGCCCAGATAATACACATTCAAATGATTCATGAATCTGGCCTTCTGTTCTACCTCCCAGTGAACCCTTTCACTCTGTTCTACCTCCCTTCACTCTGTTCTGCCTCCCTTTCACTATGTTCTACCTTCCCTTCATTCTCTTCTACCTTCCCCTCAATCTTTTCTACCTTCCCTTCACTGTTTTAACTTCTCTTCATTCTGCTCTACCGGCCCAAAATTTTTTCTAACTCCATTCACTCTGTTCTGACTCCCTTCACTCTGATCTACCTCCCTTCACATAATGGAGTCCCTTCCAGCAATATTGATTCATTCAACTCTCTCTTCACAATATCGCCATCAGAGTACATTACTGTTATCCTCATTTTTACCATTTATCATTATGTTTAACTGGATTAAGTGGATCTTCAATTATTCAATGTACACCTAGTTTTAAGAAATAGAATTTCTGAAGTTTGCATTTACAAGTGCCTTTAAAATGATCCTACAATTTCTCATATTCTAAAAATTTTCCCGGAGGGGACCCTTATAGCGGCCCCCAACAACCCCCCAGCTGCTTTGGCTCGCTTCACTCGCCTCCCACCCCATAACCGGGGCCCCAAATGGGACTGTGCTCCCCGGGCTCCAAAATGTCTAGGAACGCCCCTGTATGCGCAAAACAAATAGGCTACAAATTCTGAGTGCTAAAGTGAAACCTTCTTCAGATCGAAAAAATAAATGGTGTAGGCAGTCACAAATAAAAAACTAAAACCACAGTTCTCAAAGAAAAAAAAAAAACGTACAAAAGAATAATATTAATTCTAACTTTAAAATGGAATGTTATTTAGCTCGGCTGCCAGGATACTGATTGCCCGCATTATAACCATTAGCGAGTGACTCGTTCATTTGTTTTAGTTAAGCCAGCCTTACCCAGAGAAGGGCTCTAATTATTCTGAGGCAACTGTTACAGAGTGACCGAGCGACTCATGGCACATCATGCGCCTGCGCCGTCTGGACAATAGTTGCCAGATATTGCTGGCTGAATACCGCCATATTACTTGTGTCTGGAAGATAAAGGGAACTGATGCAATATTTTGTATCCTAATTATACCTTACTCAAAAGTATTTCCCAGTTCTTTTCACAAGAGATTTTAATGCTCCTATCATGAATAATCCCGAAATTTTTAGCCGCGAAACAGATGTCAACCAAGATATTGGCCAGTTCGATCCGGATGACCAGTTATGAAGACCCATAATGCTTCTCTTATTCTTGTTATATAAAATGCACCCGTTACTGCTTCAGCTCTCCGTATATATACTATATAATAAACATATGAGATAGATAAATCAAATCAGAAGTCACAAAGACATATGTGTCATCAGCAAATCCAATAATCTTAATAGTTTTTATTGGGCAAACCAGCACCCCATGTCTCTGGGTCTGAATTAATAGCTCTGTTAAAGGTTCCTGAAAAACAACAAAAAAGAGCATTGCCTATGGAAGGCCTTACCCAGCCTACTTTTCGACATGGATTGACTGAGTTACCTTGCCATTCAGAGGTATGCTTGCCCTGTGGATCTAAGGGAGGGCCTCAATTGCTTTTGTGAATTCCAAAGGAACTCCAGATTTAAGTAAGACTTTTAGCACAAACTCAATATTGACCCAGTTGAAGGCTTTGGTCCAGATAAGCGGTACTAAAGCAGCTTGTACACTGTTCCAGCATAGCAAATTATATCACGGATGAAGTTATTGCGCAGACCTAATACTTTCCGATACCTGAGCAACGTTGATCCTTCGATATCATTTTCCTCCATTAAATTTTGCATTCTGTTTTTCAGTACCTTAGCTAAACAGTTGTAATCTACATTTAATAGTATAATTGGTCGCCAGGTGTCTAGGGTCGATTTGGGAATCAAACTGATTATACCCCAGTCAGCATAGGCTATAATTGGAATTGGGTTTTATGTAATTTGAATTTTTAACAAAATCATTCTTGGTAACATTCCAAAAGCTATAACAAAATTCGGAAAGGGTCTGTCACTGCCTGGAGACTTTTTCTTCAACAATGAAAAATCTGCCTTTTTAGCATTATCATTTTCAGTAACAATCGGACATAATTTACTTGAAAAGAAATTGACCTCCTTTTCTCATGCCTTAATACTTTTAAACAGATTTTCAAAATGAGAATTAACATAATTTAGCAATTCCATCTGATTAGTGATTATTTTACCAATACTCAAATGAGATATAGATTTTGGCATGAATCTTAATAGCTTCCACTATTATATTTTTGATATTTTCATTTTTGGATTTTAGTACTTGAATGTTAAGATTTTGATTAACATATTGATCATATTTCATATATAATTGTTTTAATCGTGCTTCGAAAATGCTTCACAAACCATAGTTCTCGGTACTTAACCGTTTGGAGAAAGCAATGGGCTATTATCTGGTTTGTAGCTTGACCCATTCTAATTCTCACTCACTGCACCATGACTTACCTTTGCGATTCATTTCTGACTAATAGCATTTTAATTACTTCTCCCGAGGAGCTGAGAGAAAAGACACTTCCTCTCTCTGGCAGCTGAATGTTGCCTTCTTGGGGTCCCTCTCTAACATAAAAGGACTGAGCTCATCAAATTATTTCATCCAAAGACTCTATGGCTTGGTAACTGTGTTTTCCACCTTACCTATTGACCCTCCATCTTTATCATCTTAACAAACTGAGCCCACACTAGCGTTAAACTTCGACTGCGAAGTTTCAAAAATAAAAAAAATGAAAAAGTGCGTAACTGATTATGTTCTTGTATTGCCACATTGCTTGCAAAAGCGTTTTTCGTTGTGTTATTTTGCAAATAAAAATCAACGCCATAATATACTGTGGTCCCTTTTTTAAATGTTACCGATGACGGTAGGCACCGCAGTTTTTAATGATAAATTGATTGAATTATTTTTTTAAATATAGCATCACAATAACTGTGATCATTGACGCCAGAAATAAATTGTTTGATATAAACAGTTTTAACCGAAAGGCAAATGCTACAGTACCAGCATTTGCCTCTCAGTTGAAATTGTTTATATCAAACAATTTTTTATTTATTTCTAGCGTCAGTGATTATAGTTATTGTGATGCTAGTTTAAAGAAATCATTCAATTAAATTGTTATTTGCAAAGTAACACAACAAAAAACGCGTTTTGCAAGCGATGTGGCACAATAAGAACGCACTCAGCTGTTACTGTATAGTTTGAAAGAAAAAGTGCCTGTTGCGGAAAAAAATAGTTAATGTTAAGTACACCTTAGTTTAACCAGACCACTGAGCTGATTAACAGCTCTCCTAGGGCTGGCCCGAAGGATTAGATTTATTTTACCTGGCTAAGGAACCAATTGGTTACCTAGCAACGGGATCTACAGCTTATTGTGGAATCCGAACCACATTATACTCGTAGCGAGAAATGAATTTCTATCACCAGAAATAAATTCCTCTTATTTTTCATTGGCCGGTCGGAGATTCGACCTCGCGGCCAGCAGAGTGCTAGCTGAAAACGGAACGACTCTTCCAACGAGGAACTTATAGTTAATGTTTCCTGATTATTGCTAACCAGATACAAAATTCCCCTGCACTGTTTCGTGACATTATATTGCTCTTTCCATGTCCATATATATTTTACTGAAAAGAAAAACTTATTAAATTTAATAAAAACTAATAAAATGATGTTTATTGTACCCACTTCCTCTTTTTTTTTTATATAATTTCAAAAAAAAACGTACCCATTGAAAGAACTAAAATTAATTAACATCAAATTTACGTGAAGAGCACCAAAAGTTTTTCAAAAACTAGCTTCTTGAAATATCGTATAGTCGTTACTAAATAAGAAAATATCTTAGGCAATAAAATGAAACTTACTGGTTTATAAACAAAATATATAATGGTAATTATAAAATTTTTAATTTTTCTTGAGAAGTGAGCCTGTCATAAGGTCTCAACTGAACATTTCTTTAGATTATTAGAGATAAAGTCCAGTTATTCGTGGCCTCTCCGAACATATCTTCGCTCGGCCTAGTGGATTAGAGACGCTCCATGTTTGGAAAACCCAGGGTAAAAAAAAATGTCAGAAAATCTCAAAAACTCTGCCACCTGCCCGTATGCTTTCTGTGCTCGACTCCTGCCTGGAGTTGTCTACTGGAATCTGTCCTGGTTTTGCTGGACTGCCCGAGCATAATCACTCAAAGGCAAAATTAGATATTTAATTGTCCAACAGCCAGTTTCAAGAACTATTCAGGCTCAATAGTAAACAAAGTCGCAATTATCCTACGTTACCCAAATGCCCATAGTTCCAACCACCAAAAAACAAAAGACAACGTACTTCAGTACAAACAGAAATATAAAAAAATAAAGATATTTCTTACACTCCAAAGGGAGTTAAATGTAGAAACTTGAATAACTGGTTTTCTTTTACAATCATCACCTGAATAACAAGACTAACAACTATCAGTTTTTTTATATATTTCTCTTAATAGAGCACCAAAATAGATTATAAGAGTCTTAGAGTGAGAGTGGATATGATGATTTGATTGGCAGTGAGTTGTTACAGATAGAATCCTTCGCGAACCAAGGCCTAACGTGCCTGGCGTTCCACAAAGTAGTGTTCTTGGTCTGCGGCTATTTTTAGTGTGTACAAGCGAGATATTTGTTGGCCTGAGAAACAATCTTGTTTTCCAGGTTAACAACTATCTTGTTCAGTATGGCGATGATGCAACACTTGTGGGTGGAGTAATCTCCACTTATGAGAAATGAAGTTACCCTAAGTCTCAGTCGTGGCATGAAGCGGTTTAGTGAATGGTGTAGTCGGTGAGGTATAAAGCTGAACTCCAAAAAAACAAAAACACTGTTGATTTATAGATCTTGTACTGATTTTCCTGCCCATTCTCCCCTTCAAGTGCATGGGACTCTGCTGGGTGAGTCTGAAGCTTTAGCTAAACTTGGTGTAACTTTTGACTCATATCTTACTTTTGAGAAACATCTAAGGAAAGTGTCAGCAAATGCTACATGGAAGTTAGGTATGGTACGTAAAGCCTCATATATTTATAACAATACAACCTATTTTAGGTCATTTGTCCTTCCTTTACTAGAATACTGTTCTCCGTTGCAAAGTCTGCTTCTGCCAGAAATTTATCTCCTTTAGATAGAGTGGTTTATGGTGGTAGGTTTTCGTTTTTTTAACACTAGCAGTTGTGACTTGGACCACCGACGGATTGACTATTGTTTGTTGTATTTTAAAAGATTTGCTGAACAACAAATCTGCAGTAAATGTTCTCGCTGTCGAACTTTTCAGTTCCAGAGGTCCTCACACCAGTGGATTGTAGAACAGCCTCCCTGAGGATGTATAATTAGAACCTCAAAAGTTTAAGCAATGAAGCAATGCATCACTACCCTAAAGCAGTTCACCTTTTATTTTAATAATTTATTTATATTTTCATCCATCTGTTTAATAATTTATTGATTTATCTTTTCATTTCTGATGACTGACCTCTTCTTTCTGTATGCCCTTTCTGTAGCTGATTTCAAATGAATGGCCCGTGGGTTTGTTGCATGTGAATAGGGGTTTAGCTTCTGAATAATAATAATAATAATAATAATAATAATAATAATAATAATAATAATAATAATAATAATAATAATAATAATAATAATAATAATTTAAGTCTTTATAATATCAATATTAGCTACACTTAAAGAAATATCTAAAATTAATGCACAGTAAATATGAATTTAATCCACTGAATGAAAGAACATGATAACGCAGGAGTTTTCCTGAGTTTCTTATTTTGTGAATCTACATAAACTCCCAATGAAAAATAGAATAGAATAAAAATTTTGGGAGAATCTACAAATAATAACTTGATGGTTTTCTCTTACAGTAACTCAGGGGGCCACATCTTTTGTTAAAAACAATCCCAAAGGCGGAACATCCTAGGCTGATGACTTTATTTGGCTGTCAAGCCAAGCCTGGAGCAGTTGGACTGGTTAGATAGCAAGATACAGAGATATAGAAAATGAAGACAAAATAGAAGTATCTAAAGGTGAAATTGGGAGAAAACCCCCAGGTGCACTAAGAAGCAATAGTTAGAAGTTGGGCAGGGAGACTGAAGAAAGGAAGCGGGAATGGAGATGAAGTAAGAGGCTAAAAAGTGGGCGCAGCTAGGGGCCGAAGGGACGCTGCAAACACCCTTCAGCAATTCCTACAGTGCAACCACGAGTGGTGCACAGACGGCACTGTACCCGTAAGGGACGGGCTGATGACTTAACGAAAACACAATTGGAAATGACCGAGGGTTTGAATATTCATGAGCATTTGTAACATTTGGGTTCCCTAGTCCCCACTCCCCTTATAACAGGCATCAGTTTCCTAAAAGGCTTTTCGAATAACAATGCAGACTCAAAAGACTGAACTTTGACCTCCACACTAATCGGCACATCACGAACCTTCCCTAACACAGATGTGATACCACAACACGATATACTTTTATCACATAAGCAAATTGCTTTTTGTGACAAATATAAAAAACTAACAAACCCATTTTCGGGTAAATGAAAGACCCTTTAGTTAGCACTACAAAGGTTAAAAATTAAAAAGCATTACCAGTCACATGCGTACATATATAAGCTTGCAGACATACACATACACTTAATTCTATCATGTATAATGTAATGTAATATATAACTGAAAAAAATAGGCTTGAGGAAGATGTGACTTCGAAGGTTTTCATCGTTAATGCTGGGGTTACTTTACCCTCTATGCATGTCGAGGTGGTTGGGTAGGCTCGAGAATCAATGGCTGCTAAGCCATTTCTCTCTCTCTCTCTCTCTCTCTCTCTCTCTCTCTCTCTCTCTCTCTAGCATTCTGTATCTTAGGTTATTACATGACGGCAAGAATGCGTTATAGAATAATTCGTAAAACTCCATTATAAAATTATATTAGCAACAAAACATTTAGGGGAAGAGTTTCATCAGATGAGCTAAGGGAACTGGGAAGTAAAAATAAACGAGAGAAGAGGAGGTAAAGTCTGAACATGATTGCAGTAAGCCCTCACCCGAGAGAAATAAAGTGCAATGCGATGCCAAAGGTAGCAGGGACTGGGGTCAGTAGTAAAGTTAAGCATCTTAATCGAGAACACCATTAAATCGAGGTCATCTTCATACGATATGCCTCGGTGATACTCCTCTTTGAAATTCAAATGTTATGCAACTTCAGATCGTAAGGCTGCATCATTCATAACGTTTGTATTGCTGTAGGTGACCTCTTATCCGTATATGTTTTCAGAACTGTAATGTCCAAGATGTATATCTCAATGGTATTGATGATGAGGACTAACGGAGCATTTTTCGCACCATATTTCAACAGAAAAATTTGTATAGTCTTGGATGTTGCTTCAGATTACTCGTTGCAGAGATCAGTTCTAAACAGAATCATAGGTCAAGATTTCAAGGAATCAAACCTTACTCTGGATCACTTATTCTTTTGCTTCTTCATTAAATTGCCCATTTTTTACTCATATGTCTAATTACAGTATATCAGCAGATTATTTGGAAACAATAAATCACTATCGGATTTCTGTCCCAAATCCGAAAAGAAATGCCTGAATGTACGAATAATCTACTGAAAACTTTTATCCGTCTTTCTATGAACAGTTCCAGTCGTAATTCTAATTTTCAAGAGACAGTCATCACGGAAAAATTCACGTAAGGAAAGTTATGGAAAAATGTCCTAAACTTTTTAATAATAATCTACGGAGATTTTCGAAAATTCCATGAAGTACATATATTTGTACATATAAAGTTCATTCTACATTTTATTATACGATTTGCCACAATGAAATAAGGTCGCTACGAAGAGGTTTCTTTACATTAATCCTTCTAGAAAAATATGAATTCCATAATGTTTAAATTAGCTGTATAGATTTTTTTGTCTGTGTGGTATACTGATAGGTGAAAAAGGAAGTTTGTCAAAAGGTTCTTACTAATATTCTCAGTATTTATTAATGTTCATTATAAGTTTATTTTCATATCACAAATCACAAATTCAACAAAGTTTGAGATCACCACGTTGTTCAGAACGCTGGCTGCAGAGAGAGGGAGGACCGTGTCATCTTTTTATCCTTGGGGAACATAAGACCGTATTCAACGCTGCTCGACTGCTCCTCTAGTTTCAATTTTCTGCCCTTTCCTAATAACCTCCAAGATACACCACCACTCTCACCCACGTCTTTCCGTAAATAAATCTTCAGGACATGAGATGACAAGTGGACTTCCATTGCGTTGATGGTGGCCAGGCTACATCAAAACATCTCGTATCTTCAGGAAACGGTCACCTTTTTCCTATGATCCGGTGTCGATGGATGCCACCTGGACATACAGTAATGTCCTCGACGCTTAAGTTCCAACTATGATGGGATGTTCTAAAGGAGCCAACCAATCAAACTCCTAGATCCTGTATAGGCCTACAGGGCCTCACATGCGTCAGCATCCAATGATCTTGTTTCCTGTATGCCCTCGCTTGAAGTTGATTGCATAGACAGAGAAAGCATGCACTTGAGTTCGGCAGTAGCTATTTGGAGAGCAGTGCAGTAAGGACTCGCACCTCAAGGTTCCCGAGAGTCGAGAGCCGGTGCCGAGTGCCAACTAAGTCGACACTTCCAGTTCAGGCGTCGCTTTACTATTATGTAGGGCCTGAGGCCAGCATTCCTGGTCAGGCAGACGGTTTCTCCTGTGTTAAATAGACCCGACGTTCTTGAAGCCACAACAAAGAAAGTATACCTTGAATATGTAAGTGTTTCATAGGCATGCGTGGGGAAGTAACTAAAGTGAAAAGGTAGAAATAAACTAGAGTGTAACATAATAAATGATAAGATCATTCAGTTTCATAAACTATAAACGTATGTTTCTGGGAAATAAATGAAGTAATTCATTCAGTTTCATAAACTGTAAACGTATGTTTCTGGGAAACTATTTTGAGTGTAACATAATAAATGATAAGATCATTCAGTTTCATAAACTATAAACGTATGTTTCTGGGAAATAAATGAAGTAATTCATTCAGTTTCATAAACTGTAAACGTATGTTTCTGGGAAATAATTGAATTAATTCTCTATTTGCTTAGTTGTGTCTATATTTAGTGTTAGGAACAATCGTTTGCCGATTGTTCCCTCAAGTGGGTTGTTGCCTCCTTTGTTTTTGTTGGTTTTTCTTGCTGGCGAGCTGACGTCTGTTGAATGGCGTCAGACTTAGTCAGTCAGTCAGTTGGGGCCAATATTATGACCTCACTACTTCGAGACCAAAAGGTTCTTTACAGAAAACAAGCAATTGGGCCGAAATGACTGACGCGAGGTGACAAAGGAGGAAGGAGCAGAATACAAAAAAAGTGACCTCAATATTAATTTACAAAGTGTATACAGAAA